>NW_026729051.1:0-27500 GCF_030272615.1 Cryptomeria japonica | reverse complement strand
AAGTCGGGTTAATTGCATTGTTTTCCCCGGGTGCGCTCCGAGGTGCGCAACATCGGTGCGCACCAAGGAGGGCTCCGAAGTGTGCTCCAAGGTGCGCACGATTCGGAGCTCGGTTTGCCCGGGGTGCGCACACCTTGGCTGGGTTGCGCACCCTTTGTGCGCTCCAAGGTGCGCACGAAGTCGGAGCTCGGTTTGCCCCGGGTGCGCACCTTCGCCAGGGTGCGCACCTTGATGCGCACGCCTTGGCTGGGCTGCGCACCTTGGTGGGCGCCATGGTGCGCACCTTTCGTGCGCTCCAAGGTGCGCACGAAGTCGGAGCTCGGTTTGCCCCGGGTGCGCACCTTGGTGGGCGCCATGGTGCACTCCGAGGTGCCCAAGATTGGTGCGCACCAAGGAGCGCTCCGAAGTGCGCTCCAAGGTGCGCAGGTGCGCGCGAAGTCGAAAGTTGGGTTAATTGTCCGGTTTGCCTCGGGTGCGCACCTTGCGTGCACCTTCGCCAGGGTGGGCGCCTTGGTGCGCACACCTTGGCTGGGCTGCGCACCCGGGCGCGCACACCTTGGCACCCGCGTTTCCTTCATTTTAAATTTTTTTTTTTTACAATCTCTCAAGTGGGAAATTCTATAATCTCAACTTTTTTTGCCTTTTCAGGAAACTTTTGAATGGAGCGCATCATTGGTGCGCTCCGAAGTGTGCTCCAAGGTGCGCACCTCTGGTGTGCTCCAAAGCTCTCTCTAGCTGCGTGCACCTGCCCCGGCCGCGCACCCGGCCCCGCCCAGCTTCGCTCACCTGTCCCGGGCGTCTGGTGCGGAACCTTAGAGTAAGAAACATCACCGTGCACCTTGGCCAACGTGCGCGACTCGACCGAGCGCGCACTGGCCGAGGTGCACACCGATTTCACCTGGGTGCGCGCGCAGCACCTCGGGCGCACCGGGGTGCGCGCACAACGCCCGGGTTGCACCGTGGCCTGTGTGCTCGGGGCGCCTCGGGTGCGCGCTCGGTGTCGCCCCCGCGCGCGCGGTAGTGCGGGCAGCGCACCCCGGCCCGGCCCGGCCCCGACGAGAACGCAAACGGGCAAAAGGTTTATTCAAATAGCATTGCGACGCCCGGCGAAAAACTAAAAAAGGGTGCAACACCGGGACTTCCCGGGAGGTCACCCATCCCAGTACTACTCCGGCCCAAGCGCGCTTAACTGCGGAGTTCTGATGGGATCCGGTGCACTAACGCTGGTATGATCGCACCCGTTATGAGCTTGTCGCAGTGTGTACTTAGCAAACCGCGACCCACGTGCGAATCCACCCCGGCCACCCACCCCCGTCGAGGTGCACACCCTCCCTCGCGAAGTGCGCCCCGTTCGCCAAGTGTGAGCCCTGCCCGGGTGCGCGCACCTTGCTAGGGCGTCGGGTGTGCACCCGGCCCGGCCTACGTGCGTGCACCTGGACGGGGCGTCGTGTGCGTGCAGTGTCCCGTCTGCAACGCGGTGCCCACACACCACCTCGGGCGCAACGACCTGCGCTCACATGTGGGCCGAGTGCACCTTGGTGCATGTTCGGGGCGCCTCGGGTGCACGCTCGATCTTGCCCCGGTGCACCAAGGCGCTCGGTTTGCCCCGGGTGCGCACTTGGTGCAAGGTGGGCACCCAAAATAGGGATCAAGCACCAAAACACAAGTTTCGGGATGCAAAATGGGACCCAAGGACCACAAATGCGTTCCAAGACCCATGATGGGTCCACGAGAACAAAAATGTGTTCCGAGACTTAATAAACAAATATTGGGTTTTAGGAGAAGAAACATGCTCTGATGCCCAAAACGAGAATCGACCCCGAAAAGGCCACAGGCCAAAAGTGGGATGCGAGACAAAAAAAAATGGGACCCGAGGACCAAAATTGGGTTCCCAGGTCGAAGACAGGGCAACCGGACAAGAAACGACCTCTAAGGCTCGAAATGAGTCCCGACGACTAAAACTTGACAAGAAGCACCCATCAGGCACCCAACTCGACACCCATGGGATGCCGACCCACCCGGGCTTCCACCTAGCACACCTTGGCACCCACCCACCCTCGCACCCAACCTCGCACCCAACTTAGCACCTTTGAACCCACATTGGCACTCACCCTGACCCTGGCACCTTGGAACCCACATTGGCACTCACCTTGACCCTGGCACCCACCTTTGCACTCACCTTGGGACCCACCCTGGCTCCCACCTCGGCACCCACCCAGACACCCACCTTGGTTCCTTGGCACCCACCTTGGATCCTTGGCACCCACCCCGACACCCACCTTGGCACGCAACTTGGCTACTTGCCACCCACCTTGGCTCCTTGACGCCCACCCCGACAACCACCCCGTGACCTACCCTGGCTAGGGTTGGTGCACACCCACCCTGGTGCCCACCTTGGCACCCACCCCATGACCCACCTTGGCACGCACCTTAGTACCCACCCCGTTACCCACCCTAGGACCCACCCCGTGACCCACCTTGGCCAGGGTGGGTGCCTTGGTGCGCACAACTTGCCTGGGCTGCACACCAGGGCGGGCTCAAGATGGCACCCGCGTTCCGTTTTTTTCACTATCTTTCAAAACGGAAATTTTAAAATCTCGTTTTTTTTTTTTTTTTGCCTTTTCTGGAAATTAGTGAAGGCAGCGCATCAAAGGTGCGCAATGCTGGTGCGAACCCGGGAGCGCTCCGATGTGTGCTCCAAGGTGCGGCGTGCACGAAGTCCGAGCCCGGCTTGCCCCGGGTGCGCACCTCGCGTGCACCTTCGCCGGGGTGAGCACCTTGGCTGGGTTGCGCGCCCTGGTGCGCACCAAGGAGCGCTCTGAAGTGTGCTCCAAGGTGCGGCGTGCACGAAGTCGGAGCTCGGTTTGCCCCGGGTGTGCACCTCGGGTGCGCACCTCGCGTGCACCTTCGCTGCGGTGGGCACCTTGGCTGGGTTGCGCGCCTTGGTGGGCACCATGCAGTGCACGAAGTCGGAGCCCGGTTTGCCCCGGGCGCGCACCTCCGCCAGGGTGGGCACCTTGGTGCGCACAACTTGCCTGGGCTGCGCACCAGGAAGGGCTCAAGATGGCACCCGCGTTCCGTTTTTTTCACTATCTTTCAGAACGGAAATTTTAAAATATCGTTTTTTTTTGCCTTTTCTGGAAATTAGTGAAGGCAGCGCATCAAAGGTGCGCAACGCTGGTGCGAACCTGGGAGCGCTCCGATGTGTGCTCCAAGGTGCGGCGTGCACGAAGTCGGAGCCCGGTTTGCCCCGGGTGCGCCCTGGTGGGCACCATGGTGCGCACCAAGGAGCGCTCCGAAGTGTGCTCCAAGGTGCGGCCTGCACGAAGTCGGAGCCCGGTTTGCCCCGGGCGTGCACCGCGGGTGGGCACCTTGGTGCGCATGCCTTGCCTGGGCTGCGCACCAGGGCGGGCTCAAGATGGCACCCGCGTTCCGTTTTTTTCACTATCTTTCAAAACGGAAATTTTAAAATCTCATTTTTTTTTGCCTTTTCTGGAAATTAGTGAAGGCAGCGCATCAAAGGTGCGCACCTCGCTGCCCACCACGGTGCGCAACGCCGGTGGGCACCCGGGAGTGCTTCGAAGTGTGCTCCAAGGTGCTGCGTGCACGTTGTCGGAGCCCGGTTTGCCCCGGGTGCGCACCTCGCGTGCACCTTCGTCGGGGTGGGCACCTTGGCTGGGTTTGCCCCGGCTGCGCTCCGAAGCGGGGTTATTGGAGCGCCGCCTCTTTTTTTGTCGGAGCGTTTGGTGGGGTTTCTCGCATTGGCTCTTCCCAGGCCCGGTTGCCACCCTGGCGCGCACGAAGTCGGAAGTAGGGTTAATTGCCCGGGTGCGCACCTTTGCCAGGGTGGGCACCTTACCTGGGCTGTGCACCAGGGCGGGCTCAAGATGGCACCCGCGTTCCGTTTTTTTCACTATCTTTCAAAACGGAAATTTTAAAATCTCCTCTTTTTTTTGCCTTTTCTGGAAATTAGTGAAGGCAGCGCATCAAAGGTGCGCACCTCGCTGCCCACCTTGGTGTGCTCTGAGGTGCGCACCCGGGAGCGCTACGAAGTGTGCTCCAAGGTGCGGCGTGCACGTTGTCGGAGCCCGGTTTGCCCCGGGTGCGCACCTCGCCTGCACCTTGGCCGGGGTGGGCACCCTGGCTGGGTTTGCCCAGGGTGCGCTCCGAAGCGGGGTTACTGGAGCGCCCCCTCTTTTTTTGTCAGAGCGTTTGGTGGGGTTTCTCGCATTGGCTCTTCCCAGGCCCGGTTGTTGGGTGCGCTCCCACCCTGGCGCGCGCGAAGTTGGAAGTTGGGTTAATTGCCCGGGCGCGCACCTTCGCCAGGGTGGGCACCTTGGTGCGCACACCTTGGCTGGGCTGCGCACCAGGGCGGGCTCAAGATGGCACCAGCATTCCCTTTTTCTCACTATCTTTCAAAACGGAAATTTTAAAATCTCGTTTTTTTTTGCCTTTTATGGAAATTAGTGAAGGCATCGCATCAAAGGTGCGCACCTCGCTGCCCACCTTGGTGTGCTCCGAGGTGCCCACCACGGTGCGCTCCGAGGTGCCCACCACGGTGCGCAACGCCGGTGCGAACCCGGGAGCGCCCCGATGTGTGCTCCAAGGTGCGGCGTGCACGAAGCCGGACCCCGGTTTGCCCCGGGTGCGCACCTCGCGTGCACCTTGGTGCGCACACCTTGGCTGGGTTGCGCGGCCTGGTGGGCACCATGGTGCGCACCAAGGAGCGCTCCGAAGTGTGCTCCAAGGTGCGGCGTGCACGAAGTCCTAGCCCGGTTTGCCCCGGGTGCGCACCTTCGCCGCGGTGGGCACCATGGCGTGCACGAAGTCGGAGCCCGGTTTGCCCCGGGTGCGCACCTCGCGTGCACCTTCGCCGGGGTGGGCACCTCGGCTGGGTTGCGCGCCCTGGTGCGCACCAAGGAGCGCTCCGAAGTGTGCTCCAAGGTGCGGCGTGCACGAAGTCGGAGCCCGGTTTGCCCCGGGTGCGCACCTTCGCCGCGGTGGGCACCCTGGTGCGCACCATGGCGTGCACGAAGTCGGAGCCCGGTTTGCCCCGGGTGCGCACCTCGCGTGCACCTTCGGCGGGGTTGCGCGCCCTGGTGCGCACCAAGGAGCGCTCCGAAGTGTGCTCCAAGGTGCGGCGTGCACGAAGTCGGAGCCCGGTTTGCCCCGGGTGCGCACCTCGCGTGCACCTTCGGCGGGGTTGCGCGCCCTGGTGGGCACCATGGTGCGCACCAAGGAGCGCTCCGAAGTGTGCTCCAAGGTGCGGCGTGCACGAAGTCGGAGCCCGGTTTGCCCCGGGTGCGCACCTCGCGTGCACCTTCGCCGCGGTGGGCACCATGGCGTGCACGAAGTCGGAGCCCGGTTTGCCCCGGGTGCGCACCTCGCGTGCACCTTCGCCGGGGTGGGCACCTCGGCTGGGTTGCGCGCCCTGGTGCGCACCAAGGAGCGCTCCGAAGTGTGCTCCAAGGTGCGGCGTGCACGAAGTCGGAGCCCGGTTTGCCCCGGGTGCGCACCTCGCGTGCACCTTCGCCGCGGTGGGCACCATGGCGTGCACGAAGTCGGAGCCCGGTTTGCCCCGGGTGCGCACCCCGCGTGCACCTTCGCCGGGGTGGGCACCTCGGCTGGGTTGCGCGCCCTGGTGCGCACCAAGGAGCGCTCCGAAGTGTGCTCCAAGGTGCGGCGTGCACGAAGTCGGAGCCCGGTTTGCCCCGGGTGCGCACCTCGCGTGCACCTTCGCCGCGGTGGGCACCTTGGCTGGGTTGGGCACCATTGAGCGCTCCGAAGTGTGCTCCAAGGTGCGCACCATGGCCCTCCAAGGTGCGCAGCATGGCGTGCACGAAGTCGGAGCCCGGTTTGCCCCGGGTGCGCACCTCGCGTGCACCTTCGCCAGGGTGGGCACCTCGGTGCGCACACCTTCTCAATGTTTTCTTGCCTTTTCTGGAAATTGGTGAAGGCAGCGCATCAAAGGTGCGCACCTCGGTGTGCTCCGAGGTGCGAACCCGAGAGCGCTCCGAGGTGCCCACGAAGTCGAAAGTCGGGTTAATTGCATTGTTTTCCCCGGGTGCGCTCCGAGGTGCGCAACATCGGTGCGCACCAAGGAGGGCTCCGAAGTGTGCTCCAAGGTGCGCACGATTCGGAGCTCGGTTTGCCCGGGGTGCGCACACCTTGGCTGGGTTGCGCACCCTTTGTGCGCTCCAAGGTGCGCACGAAGTCGGAGCTCGGTTTGCCCCGGGTGCGCACCTTCGCCAGGGTGCGCACCTTGATGCGCACGCCTTGGCTGGGCTGCGCACCTTGGTGGGCGCCATGGTGCGCACCTTTCGTGCGCTCCAAGGTGCGCACGAAGTCGGAGCTCGGTTTGCCCCGGGTGCGCACCTTGGTGGGCGCCATGGTGCACTCCGAGGTGCCCAAGATTGGTGCGCACCAAGGAGCGCTCCGAAGTGCGCTCCAAGGTGCGCAGGTGCGCGCGAAGTCGAAAGTTGGGTTAATTGTCCGGTTTGCCTCGGGTGCGCACCTTGCGTGCACCTTCGCCAGGGTGGGCGCCTTGGTGCGCACACCTTGGCTGGGCTGCGCACCCGGGCGCGCACACCTTGGCACCCGCGTTTCCTTCATTTTAAATTTTTTTTTTTTACAATCTCTCAAGTGGGAAATTCTATAATCTCAACTTTTTTTGCCTTTTCAGGAAACTTTTGAATGGAGCGCATCATTGGTGCGCTCCGAAGTGTGCTCCAAGGTGCGCACCTCTGGTGTGCTCCAAAGCTCTCTCCAGCTGCGTGCACCTGCCCCGGCCGCGCACCCGGCCCCGCCCAGCTTCGCTCACCTGTCCCGGGCGTCTGGTGCGGAACCTTAGAGTAAGAAACATCACCGTGCACCTTGGCCAACGTGCGCGACTCGATCGAGCGCGCACTGGCCGAGGTGCACACCGATTTCACCTGGGTGCGCGCGCAGCACCTCGGGCGCACCGGGGTGCGCGCACAACGCCCGGGTTGCACCGTGGCCTGTGTGCTCGGGGCGCCTCGGGTGCGCGCTCGGTGTCGCCCCCGCGCGCGCGGTAGTGCGGGCAGCGCACCCCGGCCCGGCCCGGCCCCGACGAGAACGCAAACGGGCAAAAGGTTTATTCAAATAGCATTGCGACGCCCGGCGAAAAACTAAGAAAGGGTGCAACACCGGGACTTCCCGGGAGGTCACCCATCCCAGTACTACTCCGGCCCAAGCGCGCTTAACTGCGGAGTTCTGATGGGATCCGGTGCACTAACGCTGGTATGATCGCACCCGTTATGAGCTTGTCGCAGTGTGTACTTAGCAAACCGCGACCCACGTGCGAATCCACCCCGGCCACCCACCCCCGTCGAGGTGCACACCCTCCCTCGCGAAGTGCGCCCCGTTCGCCAAGTGTGAGCCCTGCCCGGGTGCGCGCACCTTGCTAGGGCGTCGGGTGTGCACCCGGCCCGGCCTACGTGCGTGCACCTGGACGGGGCGTCGTGTGCGTGCAGTGTCCCGTCTGCAACGCGGTGCCCACACACCACCTCGGGCGCAACGACCTGCGCTCACATGTGGGCCGAGTGCACCTTGGTGCATGTTCGGGGCGCCTCGGGTGCACGCTCGATCTTGCCCCGGTGCACCAAGGCGCTCGGTTTGCCCCGGGTGCGCACTTGGTGCAAGGTGGGCACCCAAAATAGGGATCAAGCACCAAAACACAAGTTTCGGGATGCAAAATGGGACCCAAGGACCACAAATGCGTTCCAAGACCCATGATGGGTCCACGAGAACAAAAATGTGTTCCGAGACTTAATAAACAAATATTGGGTTTTAGGAGAAGAAACATGCTCTGATGCCCAAAACGAGAATCGACCCCGAAAAGGCCACAGGCCAAAAGTGGGATGCGAGACAAAAAAAAATGGGACCCGAGGACCAAAATTGGGTTCCCAGGTCGAAGACAGGGCAACCGGACAAGAAACGACCTCTAAGGCTCGAAATGAGTCCCGACGACTAAAACTTGACAAGAAGCACCCATCAGGCACCCAACTCGACACCCATGGGATGCCGACCCACCCGGGCTTCCACCTAGCACACCTTGGCACCCACCCACCCTCGCACCCAACCTCGCACCCAACTTAGCACCTTTGAACCCACATTGGCACTCACCCTGACCCTGGCACCTTGGAACCCACATTGGCACTCACCTTGACCCTGGCACCCACCTTTGCACTCACCTTGGGACCCACCCTGGCTCCCACCTCGGCACCCACCCAGACACCCACCTTGGTTCCTTGGCACCCACCTTGGATCCTTGGCACCCACCCCGACACCCACCTTGGCACGCAACTTGGCTACTTGCCACCCACCTTGGCTCCTTGACGCCCACCCCGACAACCACCCCGTGACCTACCCTGGCTAGGGTTGGTGCACACCCACCCTGGTGCCCACCTTGGCACCCACCCCATGACCCACCTTGGCACGCACCTTAGTACCCACCCCGTTACCCACCCTAGGACCCACCCCGTGACCCACCTTGGCCAGGGTGGGTGCCTTGGTGCGCACAACTTGCCTGGGCTGCACACCAGGGCGGGCTCAAGATGGCACCCGCGTTCCGTTTTTTTCACTATCTTTCAAAACGGAAATTTTAAAATCTCGTTTTTTTTTTTTTTTTGCCTTTTCTGGAAATTAGTGAAGGCAGCGCATCAAAGGTGCGCAATGCTGGTGCGAACCCGGGAGCGCTCCGATGTGTGCTCCAAGGTGCGGCGTGCACGAAGTCCGAGCCCGGCTTGCCCCGGGTGCGCACCTCGCGTGCACCTTCGCCGGGGTGAGCACCTTGGCTGGGTTGCGCGCCCTGGTGCGCACCAAGGAGCGCTCTGAAGTGTGCTCCAAGGTGCGGCGTGCACGAAGTCGGAGCTCGGTTTGCCCCGGGTGTGCACCTCGGGTGCGCACCTCGCGTGCACCTTCGCTGCGGTGGGCACCTTGGCTGGGTTGCGCGCCTTGGTGGGCACCATGCAGTGCACGAAGTCGGAGCCCGGTTTGCCCCGGGCGCGCACCTCCGCCAGGGTGGGCACCTTGGTGCGCACAACTTGCCTGGGCTGCGCACCAGGAAGGGCTCAAGATGGCACCCGCGTTCCGTTTTTTTCACTATCTTTCAGAACGGAAATTTTAAAATATCGTTTTTTTTTGCCTTTTCTGGAAATTAGTGAAGGCAGCGCATCAAAGGTGCGCAACGCTGGTGCGAACCTGGGAGCGCTCCGATGTGTGCTCCAAGGTGCGGCGTGCACGAAGTCGGAGCCCGGTTTGCCCCGGGTGCGCCCTGGTGGGCACCATGGTGTGCACCAAGGAGCGCTCCGAAGTGTGCTCCAAGGTGCGGCCTGCACGAAGTCGGAGCCCGGTTTGCCCCGGGCGTGCACCGCGGGTGGGCACCTTGGTGCGCATGCCTTGCCTGGGCTGCGCACCAGGGCGGGCTCAAGATGGCACCCGCGTTCCGTTTTTTTCACTATCTTTCAAAACGGAAATTTTAAAATCTCATTTTTTTTTGCCTTTTCTGGAAATTAGTGAAGGCAGCGCATCAAAGGTGCGCACCTCGCTGCCCACCACGGTGCGCAACGCCGGTGGGCACCCGGGAGTGCTTCGAAGTGTGCTCCAAGGTGCTGCGTGCACGTTGTCGGAGCCCGGTTTGCCCCGGGTGCGCACCTCGCGTGCACCTTCGTCGGGGTGGGCACCTTGGCTGGGTTTGCCCCGGCTGCGCTCCGAAGCGGGGTTATTGGAGCGCCGCCTCTTTTTTTGTCGGAGCGTTTGGTGGGGTTTCTCGCATTGGCTCTTCCCAGGCCCGGTTGCCACCCTGGCGCGCACGAAGTCGGAAGTAGGGTTAATTGCCCGGGTGCGCACCTTTGCCAGGGTGGGCACCTTACCTGGGCTGTGCACCAGGGCGGGCTCAAGATGGCACCCGCGTTCCGTTTTTTTCACTATCTTTCAAAACGGAAATTTTAAAATCTCCTCTTTTTTTTGCCTTTTCTGGAAATTAGTGAAGGCAGCGCATCAAAGGTGCGCACCTCGCTGCCCACCTTGGTGTGCTCTGAGGTGCGCACCCGGGAGCGCTACGAAGTGTGCTCCAAGGTGCGGCGTGCACGTTGTCGGAGCCCGGTTTGCCCCGGGTGCGCACCTCGCCTGCACCTTGGCCGGGGTGGGCACCCTGGCTGGGTTTGCCCAGGGTGCGCTCCGAAGCGGGGTTACTGGAGCGCCCCCTCTTTTTTTGTCAGAGCGTTTGGTGGGGTTTCTCGCATTGGCTCTTCCCAGGCCCGGTTGTTGGGTGCGCTCCCACCCTGGCGCGCGCGAAGTTGGAAGTTGGGTTAATTGCCCGGGCGCGCACCTTCGCCAGGGTGGGCACCTTGGTGCGCACACCTTGGCTGGGCTGCGCACCAGGGCGGGCTCAAGATGGCACCAGCATTCCCTTTTTCTCACTATCTTTCAAAACGGAAATTTTAAAATCTCGTTTTTTTTTGCCTTTTATGGAAATTAGTGAAGGCATCGCATCAAAGGTGCGCACCTCGCTGCCCACCTTGGTGTGCTCCGAGGTGCCCACCACGGTGCGCTCCGAGGTGCCCACCACGGTGCGCAACGCCGGTGCGAACCCGGGAGCGCCCCGATGTGTGCTCCAAGGTGCGGCGTGCACGAAGCCGGACCCCGGTTTGCCCCGGGTGCGCACCTCGCGTGCACCTTGGTGCGCACACCTTGGCTGGGTTGCGCGGCCTGGTGGGCACCATGGTGCGCACCAAGGAGCGCTCCGAAGTGTGCTCCAAGGTGCGGCGTGCACGAAGTCCTAGCCCGGTTTGCCCCGGGTGCGCACCTTCGCCGCGGTGGGCACCATGGCGTGCACGAAGTCGGAGCCCGGTTTGCCCCGGGTGCGCACCTCGCGTGCACCTTCGCCGGGGTGGGCACCTCGGCTGGGTTGCGCGCCCTGGTGCGCACCAAGGAGCGCTCCGAAGTGTGCTCCAAGGTGCGGCGTGCACGAAGTCGGAGCCCGGTTTGCCCCGGGTGCGCACCTTCGCCGCGGTGGGCACCCTGGTGCGCACCATGGCGTGCACGAAGTCGGAGCCCGGTTTGCCCCGGGTGCGCACCTCGCGTGCACCTTCGGCGGGGTTGCGCGCCCTGGTGCGCACCAAGGAGCGCTCCGAAGTGTGCTCCAAGGTGCGGCGTGCACGAAGTCGGAGCCCGGTTTGCCCCGGGTGCGCACCTCGCGTGCACCTTCGGCGGGGTTGCGCGCCCTGGTGGGCACCATGGTGCGCACCAAGGAGCGCTCCGAAGTGTGCTCCAAGGTGCGGCGTGCACGAAGTCGGAGCCCGGTTTGCCCCGGGTGCGCACCTCGCGTGCACCTTCGCCGCGGTGGGCACCATGGCGTGCACGAAGTCGGAGCCCGGTTTGCCCCGGGTGCGCACCTCGCGTGCACCTTCGCCGGGGTGGGCACCTCGGCTGGGTTGCGCGCCCTGGTGCGCACCAAGGAGCGCTCCGAAGTGTGCTCCAAGGTGCGGCGTGCACGAAGTCGGAGCCCGGTTTGCCCCGGGTGCGCACCTCGCGTGCACCTTCGCCGCGGTGGGCACCATGGCGTGCACGAAGTCGGAGCCCGGTTTGCCCCGGGTGCGCACCCCGCGTGCACCTTCGCCGGGGTGGGCACCTCGGCTGGGTTGCGCGCCCTGGTGCGCACCAAGGAGCGCTCCGAAGTGTGCTCCAAGGTGCGGCGTGCACGAAGTCGGAGCCCGGTTTGCCCCGGGTGCGCACCTCGCGTGCACCTTCGCCGCGGTGGGCACCTTGGCTGGGTTGGGCACCATTGAGCGCTCCGAAGTGTGCTCCAAGGTGCGCACCATGGCCCTCCAAGGTGCGCAGCATGGCGTGCACGAAGTCGGAGCCCGGTTTGCCCCGGGTGCGCACCTCGCGTGCACCTTCGCCAGGGTGGGCACCTCGGTGCGCACACCTTCTCAATGTTTTCTTGCCTTTTCTGGAAATTGGTGAAGGCAGCGCATCAAAGGTGCGCACCTCGGTGTGCTCCGAGGTGCGAACCCGAGAGCGCTCCGAGGTGCCCACGAAGTCGAAAGTCGGGTTAATTGCATTGTTTTCCCCGGGTGCGCTCCGAGGTGCGCAACATCGGTGCGCACCAAGGAGGGCTCCGAAGTGTGCTCCAAGGTGCGCACGATTCGGAGCTCGGTTTGCCCGGGGTGCGCACACCTTGGCTGGGTTGCGCACCCTTTGTGCGCTCCAAGGTGCGCACGAAGTCGGAGCTCGGTTTGCCCCGGGTGCGCACCTTCGCCAGGGTGCGCACCTTGATGCGCACGCCTTGGCTGGGCTGCGCACCTTGGTGGGCGCCATGGTGCGCACCTTTCGTGCGCTCCAAGGTGCGCACGAAGTCGGAGCTCGGTTTGCCCCGGGTGCGCACCTTGGTGGGCGCCATGGTGCACTCCGAGGTGCCCAAGATTGGTGCGCACCAAGGAGCGCTCCGAAGTGCGCTCCAAGGTGCGCAGGTGCGCGCGAAGTCGAAAGTTGGGTTAATTGTCCGGTTTGCCTCGGGTGCGCACCTTGCGTGCACCTTCGCCAGGGTGGGCGCCTTGGTGCGCACACCTTGGCTGGGCTGCGCACCCGGGCGCGCACACCTTGGCACCCGCGTTTCCTTCATTTTAAATTTTTTTTTTTTACAATCTCTCAAGTGGGAAATTCTATAATCTCAACTTTTTTTGCCTTTTCAGGAAACTTTTGAATGGAGCGCATCATTGGTGCGCTCCGAAGTGTGCTCCAAGGTGCGCACCTCTGGTGTGCTCCAAAGCTCTCTCCAGCTGCGTGCACCTGCCCCGGCCGCGCACCCGGCCCCGCCCAGCTTCGCTCACCTGTCCCGGGCGTCTGGTGCGGAACCTTAGAGTAAGAAACATCACCGTGCACCTTGGCCAACGTGCGCGACTCGACCGAGCGCGCACTGGCCGAGGTGCACACCGATTTCACCTGGGTGCGCGCGCAGCACCTCGGGCGCACCGGGGTGCGCGCACAACGCCCGGGTTGCACCGTGGCCTGTGTGCTCGGGGCGCCTCGGGTGCACGCTCGGTGTCGCCCCCCGCGCGCGCGGTAGTGCGGGCAGCGCACCCCGGCCCGGCCCGGCCCCGACGAGAACGCAAACGGGCAAAAGGTTTATTCAAATAGCATTGCGACGCCCGGCGAAAAACTAAGAAAGGGTGCAACACCGGGACTTCCCGGGAGGTCACCCATCCCAGTACTACTCCGGCCCAAGCGCGCTTAACTGCGGAGTTCTGATGGGATCCGGTGCACTAACGCTGGTATGATCGCACCCGTTATGAGCTTGTCGCAGTGTGTACTTAGCAAACCGCGACCCACGTGCGAATCCACCCCGGCCACCCACCCCCGTCGAGGTGCACACCCTCCCTCGCGAAGTGCGCCCCGTTCGCCAAGTGTGAGCCCTGCCCGGGTGCGCGCACCTTGCTAGGGCGTCGGGTGTGCACCCGGCCCGGCCTACGTGCGTGCACCTGGACGGGGCGTCGTGTGCGTGCAGTGTCCCGTCTGCAACGCGGTGCCCACACACCACCTCGGGCGCAACGACCTGCGCTCACATGTGGGCCGAGTGCACCTTGGTGCATGTTCGGGGCGCCTCGGGTGCACGCTCGATCTTGCCCCGGTGCACCAAGGCGCTCGGTTTGCCCCGGGTGCGCACTTGGTGCAAGGTGGGCACCCAAAATAGGGATCAAGCACCAAAACACAAGTTTCGGGATGCAAAATGGGACCCAAGGACCACAAATGCGTTCCAAGACCCATGATGGGTCCACGAGAACAAAAATGTGTTCCGAGACTTAATAAACAAATATTGGGTTTTAGGAGAAGAAACATGCTCTGATGCCCAAAACGAGAATCGACCCCGAAAAGGCCACAGGCCAAAAGTGGGATGCGAGACAAAAAAAAATGGGACCCGAGGACCAAAATTGGGTTCCCAGGTCGAAGACAGGGCAACCGGACAAGAAACGACCTCTAAGGCTCGAAATGAGTCCCGACGACTAAAACTTGACAAGAAGCACCCATCAGGCACCCAACTCGACACCCATGGGATGCCGACCCACCCGGGCTTCCACCTAGCACACCTTGGCACCCACCCACCCTCGCACCCAACCTCGCACCCAACTTAGCACCTTTGAACCCACATTGGCACTCACCCTGACCCTGGCACCTTGGAACCCACATTGGCACTCACCTTGACCCTGGCACCCACCTTTGCACTCACCTTGGGACCCACCCTGGCTCCCACCTCGGCACCCACCCAGACACCCACCTTGGTTCCTTGGCACCCACCTTGGATCCTTGGCACCCACCCCGACACCCACCTTGGCACGCAACTTGGCTACTTGCCACCCACCTTGGCTCCTTGACGCCCACCCCGACAACCACCCCGTGACCTACCCTGGCTAGGGTTGGTGCACACCCACCCTGGTGCCCACCTTGGCACCCACCCCATGACCCACCTTGGCACGCACCTTAGTACCCACCCCGTTACCCACCCTAGGACCCACCCCGTGACCCACCTTGGCCAGGGTGGGTGCCTTGGTGCGCACAACTTGCCTGGGCTGCACACCAGGGCGGGCTCAAGATGGCACCCGCGTTCCGTTTTTTTCACTATCTTTCAAAACGGAAATTTTAAAATCTCGTTTTTTTTTTTTTTTTGCCTTTTCTGGAAATTAGTGAAGGCAGCGCATCAAAGGTGCGCAATGCTGGTGCGAACCCGGGAGCGCTCCGATGTGTGCTCCAAGGTGCGGCGTGCACGAAGTCCGAGCCCGGCTTGCCCCGGGTGCGCACCTCGCGTGCACCTTCGCCGGGGTGAGCACCTTGGCTGGGTTGCGCGCCCTGGTGCGCACCAAGGAGCGCTCTGAAGTGTGCTCCAAGGTGCGGCGTGCACGAAGTCGGAGCTCGGTTTGCCCCGGGTGTGCACCTCGGGTGCGCACCTCGCGTGCACCTTCGCTGCGGTGGGCACCTTGGCTGGGTTGCGCGCCTTGGTGGGCACCATGCAGTGCACGAAGTCGGAGCCCGGTTTGCCCCGGGCGCGCACCTCCGCCAGGGTGGGCACCTTGGTGCGCACAACTTGCCTGGGCTGCGCACCAGGAAGGGCTCAAGATGGCACCCGCGTTCCGTTTTTTTCACTATCTTTCAGAACGGAAATTTTAAAATATCGTTTTTTTTTGCCTTTTCTGGAAATTAGTGAAGGCAGCGCATCAAAGGTGCGCAACGCTGGTGCGAACCTGGGAGCGCTCCGATGTGTGCTCCAAGGTGCGGCGTGCACGAAGTCGGAGCCCGGTTTGCCCCGGGTGCGCCCTGGTGGGCACCATGGTGCGCACCAAGGAGCGCTCCGAAGTGTGCTCCAAGGTGCGGCCTGCACGAAGTCGGAGCCCGGTTTGCCCCGGGTGTGCACCGCGGGTGGGCACCTTGGTGCGCATGCCTTGCCTGGGCTGCGCACCAGGGCGGGCTCAAGATGGCACCCGCGTTCCGTTTTTTTCACTATCTTTCAAAACGGAAATTTTAAAATCTCATTTTTTTTTGCCTTTTCTGGAAATTAGTGAAGGCAGCGCATCAAAGGTGCGCACCTCGCTGCCCACCACGGTGCGCAACGCCGGTGGGCACCCGGGAGTGCTTCGAAGTGTGCTCCAAGGTGCTGCGTGCACGTTGTCGGAGCCCGGTTTGCCCCGGGTGCGCACCTCGCGTGCACCTTCGTCGGGGTGGGCACCTTGGCTGGGTTTGCCCCGGCTGCGCTCCGAAGCGGGGTTATTGGAGCGCCGCCTCTTTTTTTGTCGGAGCGTTTGGTGGGGTTTCTCGCATTGGCTCTTCCCAGGCCCGGTTGCCACCCTGGCGCGCACGAAGTCGGAAGTAGGGTTAATTGCCCGGGTGCGCACCTTTGCCAGGGTGGGCACCTTACCTGGGCTGTGCACCCGGGCGGGCTCAAGATGGCACCCGCGTTCCGTTTTTTTCACTATCTTTCAAAACGGAAATTTTAAAATCTCCTCTTTTTTTTGCCTTTTCTGGAAATTAGTGAAGGCAGCGCATCAAAGGTGCGCACCTCGCTGCCCACCTTGGTGTGCTCTGAGGTGCGCACCCGGGAGCGCTACGAAGTGTGCTCCAAGGTGCGGCGTGCACGTTGTCGGAGCCCGGTTTGCCCCGGGTGCGCACCTCGCCTGCACCTTGGCCGGGGTGGGCACCCTGGCTGGGTTTGCCCAGGGTGCGCTCCGAAGCGGGGTTACTGGAGCGCCCCCTCTTTTTTTGTCAGAGCGTTTGGTGGGGTTTCTCGCATTGGCTCTTCCCAGGCCCGGTTGTTGGGTGCGCTCCCACCCTGGCGCGCGCGAAGTTGGAAGTTGGGTTAATTGCCCGGGCGCGCACCTTCGCCAGGGTGGGCACCTTGGTGCGCACACCTTGGCTGGGCTGCGCACCAGGGCGGGCTCAAGATGGCACCAGCATTCCCTTTTTCTCACTATCTTTCAAAACGGAAATTTTAAAATCTCGTTTTCTTTTGCCTTTTATGGAAATTAGTGAAGGCATCGCATCAAAGGTGCGCACCTCGCTGCCCACCTTGGTGTGCTCCGAGGTGCCCACCACGGTGCGCTCCGAGGTGCCCACCACGGTGCGCAACGCCGGTGCGAACCCGGGAGCGCCCCGATGTGTGCTCCAAGGTGCGGCGTGCACGAAGCCGGACCCCGGTTTGCCCCGGGTGCGCACCTCGCGTGCACCTTGGTGCGCACACCTTGGCTGGGTTGCGCGGCCTGGTGGGCACCATGGTGCGCACCAAGGAGCGCTCCGAAGTGTGCTCCAAGGTGCGGCGTGCACGAAGTCCTAGCCCGGTTTGCCCCGGGTGCGCACCTTCGCCGCGGTGGGCACCATGGCGTGCACGAAGTCGGAGCCCGGTTTGCCCCGGGTGCGCACCTCGCGTGCACCTTCGCCGGGGTGGGCACCTCGGCTGGGTTGCGCGCCCTGGTGCGCACCAAGGAGCGCTCCGAAGTGTGCTCCAAGGTGCGGCGTGCACGAAGTCGGAGCCCGGTTTGCCCCGGGTGCGCACCTTCGCCGCGGTGGGCACCCTGGTGCGCACCATGGCGTGCACGAAGTCGGAGCCCGGTTTGCCCCGGGTGCGCACCTCGCGTGCACCTTCGGCGGGGTTGCGCGCCCTGGTGCGCACCAAGGAGCGCTCCGAAGTGTGCTCCAAGGTGCGGCGTGCACGAAGTCGGAGCCCGGTTTGCCCCGGGTGCGCACCTCGCGTGCACCTTCGGCGGGGTTGCGCGCCCTGGTGGGCACCATGGTGCGCACCAAGGAGCGCTCCGAAGTGTGCTCCAAGGTGCGGCGTGCACGAAGTCGGAGCCCGGTTTGCCCCGGGTGCGCACCTCGCGTGCACCTTCGCCGCGGTGGGCACCATGGCGTGCACGAAGTCGGAGCCCGGTTTGCCCCGGGTGCGCACCTCGCGTGCACCTTCGCCGCGGTGGGCACCATGGCGTGCACGAAGTCGGAGCCCGGTTTGCCCCGGGTGCGCACCTCGCGTGCACCTTCGCTGGGGTGGGCACCTCGGCTGGGTTGCGCGCCCTGGTGCGCACCAAGGAGCGCTCCGAAGTGTGCTCCAAGGTGCGGCGTGCACGAAGTCGGAGCCCGGTTTGCCCCGGGTGCGCACCTCGCGTGCACCTTCGCCGCGGTGGGCACCATGGCGTGCACGAAGTCGGAGCCCGGTTTGCCCCGGGTGCGCACCCCGCGTGCACCTTCGCCGGGGTGGGCACCTCGGCTGGGTTGCGCGCCCTGGTGCGCACCAAGGAGCGCTCCGAAGTGTGCTCCAAGGTGCGGCGTGCACGAAGTCGGAGCCCGGTTTACCCCGGGTGCGCACCTCGCGTGCACCTTCGCCGCGGTGGGCACCTTGGCTGGGTTGGGCACCATTGAGCGCTCCGAAGTGTGCTCCAAGGTGCGCACCATGGCCCTCCAAGGTGCGCAGCATGGCGTGCACGAAGTCGGAGCCCGGTTTGCCCCGGGTGCGCACCTCGCGTGCACCTTCGCCAGGGTGGGCACCTCGGTGCGCACACCTTCTCAATGTTTTCTTGCCTTTTCTGGAAATTGGTGAAGGCAGCGCATCAAAGGTGCGCACCTCGGTGTGCTCCGAGGTGCGAACCCGAGAGCGCTCCGAGGTGCCCACGAAGTCGAAAGTCGGGTTAATTGCATTGTTTTCCCCGGGTGCGCTCCGAGGTGCGCAACATCGGTGCGCACCAAGGAGGGCTCCGAAGTGTGCTCCAAGGTGCGCACGATTCGGAGCTCGGTTTGCCCGGGGTGCGCACACCTTGGCTGGGTTGCGCACCCTTTGTGCGCTCCAAGGTGCGCACGAAGTCGGAGCTCGGTTTGCCCCGGGTGCGCACCTTCGCCAGGGTGCGCACCTTGATGCGCACGCCTTGGCTGGGCTGCGCACCTTGGTGGGCGCCATGGTGCGCACCTTTCGTGCGCTCCAAGGTGCGCACGAAGTCGGAGCTCGGTTTGCCCCGGGTGCGCACCTTGGTGGGCGCCATGGTGCACTCCGAGGTGCCCAAGATTGGTGCGCACCAAGGAGCGCTCCGAAGTGCGCTCCAAGGTGCGCAGGTGCGCGCGAAGTCGAAAGTTGGGTTAATTGTCCGGTTTGCCTCGGGTGCGCACCTTGCGTGCACCTTCGCCAGGGTGGGCGCCTTGGTGCGCACACCTTGGCTGGGCTGCGCACCCGGGCGCGCACACCTTGGCACCCGCGTTTCCTTCATTTTAAATTTTTTTTTTTTACAATCTCTCAAGTGGGAAATTCTATAATCTCAACTTTTTTTGCCTTTTCAGGAAACTTTTGAATGGAGCGCATCATTGGTGCGCTCCGAAGTGTGCTCCAAGGTGCGCACCTCTGGTGTGCTCCAAAGCTCTCTCCAGCTGCGTGCACCTGCCCCGGCCGCGCACCCGGCCCCGCCCAGCTTCGCTCACCTGTCCCGGGCGTCTGGTGCGGAACCTTAGAGTAAGAAACATCACCGTGCACCTTGGCCAACGTGCGCGACTCGACCGAGCGCGCACTGGCCGAGGTGCACACCGATTTCACCTGGGTGCGCGCGCAGCACCTCGGGCGCACCGGGGTGCGCGCACAACGCCCGGGTTGCACCGTGGCCTGTGTGCTCGGGGCGCCTCGGGTGCGCGCTCGGTGTCGCCCCCCGCGCGCGCGGTAGTGCGGGCAGCGCACCCCGGCCCGGCCCGGCCCCGACGAGAACGCAAACGGGCAAAAGGTTTATTCAAATAGCATTGCGACGCCCGGCGAAAAACTAAAAAAGGGTGCAACACCGGGACTTCCCGGGAGGTCACCCATCCCAGTACTACTCCGGCCCAAGCGCGCTTAACTGCGGAGTTCTGATGGGATCCGGTGCACTAACGCTGGTATGATCGCACCCGTTATGAGCTTGTCGCAGTGTGTACTTAGCAAACCGCGACCCACGTGCGAATCCACCCCGGCCACCCACCCCCGTCGAGGTGCACACCCTCCCTCGCGAAGTGCGCCCCGTTCGCCAAGTGTGAGCCCTGCCCGGGTGCGCGCACCTTGCTAGGGCGTCGGGTGTGCACCCGGCCCGGCCTACGTGCGTGCACCTGGACGGGGCGTCGTGTGCGTGCAGTGTCCCGTCTGCAACGCGGTGCCCACACACCACCTCGGGCGCAACGACCTGCGCTCACATGTGGGCCGAGTGCACCTTGGTGCATGTTCGGGGCGCCTCGGGTGCACGCTCGATCTTGCCCCGGTGCACCAAGGCGCTCGGTTTGCCCCGGGTGCGCACTTGGTGCAAGGTGGGCACCCAAAATAGGGATCAAGCACCAAAACACAAGTTTCGGGATGCAAAATGGGACCCAAGGACCACAAATGCGTTCCAAGACCCATGATGGGTCCACGAGAACAAAAATGTGTTCCGAGACTTAATAAACAAATATTGGGTTTTAGGAGAAGAAACATGCTCTGATGCCCAAAACGAGAATCGACCCCGAAAAGGCCACAGGCCAAAAGTGGGATGCGAGACAAAAAAAAATGGGACCCGAGGACCAAAATTGGGTTCCCAGGTCGAAGACAGGGCAACCGGACAAGAAACGACCTCTAAGGCTCGAAATGAGTCCCGACGACTAAAACTTGACAAGAAGCACCCATCAGGCACCCAACTCGACACCCATGGGATGCCGACCCACCCGGGCTTCCACCTAGCACACCTTGGCACCCACCCACCCTCGCACCCAACCTCGCACCCAACTTAGCACCTTTGAACCCACATTGGCACTCACCCTGACCCTGGCACCTTGGAACCCACATTGGCACTCACCTTGACCCTGGCACCCACCTTTGCACTCACCTTGGGACCCACCCTGGCTCCCACCTCGGCACCCACCCAGACACCCACCTTGGTTCCTTGGCACCCACCTTGGATCCTTGGCACCCACCCCGACACCCACCTTGGCACGCAACTTGGCTACTTGCCACCCACCTTGGCTCCTTGACGCCCACCCCGACAACCACCCCGTGACCTACCCTGGCTAGGGTTGGTGCACACCCACCCTGGTGCCCACCTTGGCACCCACCCCATGACCCACCTTGGCACGCACCTTAGTACCCACCCCGTTACCCACCCTAGGACCCACCCCGTGACCCACCTTGGCCAGGGTGGGTGCCTTGGTGCGCACAACTTGCCTGGGCTGCACACCAGGGCGGGCTCAAGATGGCACCCGCGTTCCGTTTTTTTCACTATCTTTCAAAACGGAAATTTTAAAATCTCGTTTTTTTTTTTTTTTTGCCTTTTCTGGAAATTAGTGAAGGCAGCGCATCAAAGGTGCGCAATGCTGGTGCGAACCCGGGAGCGCTCCGATGTGTGCTCCAAGGTGCGGCGTGCACGAAGTCCGAGCCCGGCTTGCCCCGGGTGCGCACCTCGCGTGCACCTTCGCCGGGGTGAGCACCTTGGCTGGGTTGCGCGCCCTGGTGCGCACCAAGGAGCGCTCTGAAGTGTGCTCCAAGGTGCGGCGTGCACGAAGTCGGAGCTCGGTTTGCCCCGGGTGTGCACCTCGGGTGCGCACCTCGCGTGCACCTTCGCTGCGGTGGGCACCTTGGCTGGGTTGCGCGCCTTGGTGGGCACCATGCAGTGCACGAAGTCGGAGCCCGGTTTGCCCCGGGCGCGCACCTCCGCCAGGGTGGGCACCTTGGTGCGCACAACTTGCCTGGGCTGCGCACCAGGAAGGGCTCAAGATGGCACCCGCGTTCCGTTTTTTTCACTATCTTTCAGAACGGAAATTTTAAAATATCGTTTTTTTTTGCCTTTTCTGGAAATTAGTGAAGGCAGCGCATCAAAGGTGCGCAACGCTGGTGCGAACCTGGGAGCGCTCCGATGTGTGCTCCAAGGTGCGGCGTGCACGAAGTCGGAGCCCGGTTTGCCCCGGGTGCGCCCTGGTGGGCACCATGGTGCGCACCAAGGAGCGCTCCGAAGTGTGCTCCAAGGTGCGGCCTGCACGAAGTCGGAGCCCGGTTTGCCCCGGGTGTGCACCGCGGGTGGGCACCTTGGTGCGCATGCCTTGCCTGGGCTGCGCACCAGGGCGGGCTCAAGATGGCACCCGCGTTCCGTTTTTTTCACTATCTTTCAAAACGGAAATTTTAAAATCTCATTTTTTTTTGCCTTTTCTGGAAATTAGTGAAGGCAGCGCATCAAAGGTGCGCACCTCGCTGCCCACCACGGTGCGCAACGCCGGTGGGCACCCGGGAGTGCTTCGAAGTGTGCTCCAAGGTGCTGCGTGCACGTTGTCGGAGCCCGGTTTGCCCCGGGTGCGCACCTCGCGTGCACCTTCGTCGGGGTGGGCACCTTGGCTGGGTTTGCCCCGGCTGCGCTCCGAAGCGGGGTTATTGGAGCGCCGCCTCTTTTTTTGTCGGAGCGTTTGGTGGGGTTTCTCGCATTGGCTCTTCCCAGGCCCGGTTGCCACCCTGGCGCGCACGAAGTCGGAAGTAGGGTTAATTGCCCGGGTGCGCACCTTTGCCAGGGTGGGCACCTTACCTGGGCTGTGCACCCGGGCGGGCTCAAGATGGCACCCGCGTTCCGTTTTTTTCACTATCTTTCAAAACGGAAATTTTAAAATCTCCTCTTTTTTTTGCCTTTTCTGGAAATTAGTGAAGGCAGCGCATCAAAGGTGCGCACCTCGCTGCCCACCTTGGTGTGCTCTGAGGTGCGCACCCGGGAGCGCTACGAAGTGTGCTCCAAGGTGCGGCGTGCACGTTGTCGGAGCCCGGTTTGCCCCGGGTGCGCACCTCGCCTGCACCTTGGCCGGGGTGGGCACCCTGGCTGGGTTTGCCCAGGGTGCGCTCCGAAGCGGGGTTACTGGAGCGCCCCCTCTTTTTTTGTCAGAGCGTTTGGTGGGGTTTCTCGCATTGGCTCTTCCCAGGCCCGGTTGTTGGGTGCGCTCCCACCCTGGCGCGCGCGAAGTTGGAAGTTGGGTTAATTGCCCGGGCGCGCACCTTCGCCAGGGTGGGCACCTTGGTGCGCACACCTTGGCTGGGCTGCGCACCAGGGCGGGCTCAAGATGGCACCAGCATTCCCTTTTTCTCACTATCTTTCAAAACGGAAATTTTAAAATCTCGTTTTCTTTTGCCTTTTATGGAAATTAGTGAAGGCATCGCATCAAAGGTGCGCACCTCGCTGCCCACCTTGGTGTGCTCCGAGGTGCCCACCACGGTGCGCTCCGAGGTGCCCACCACGGTGCGCAACGCCGGTGCGAACCCGGGAGCGCCCCGATGTGTGCTCCAAGGTGCGGCGTGCACGAAGCCGGACCCCGGTTTGCCCCGGGTGCGCACCTCGCGTGCACCTTGGTGCGCACACCTTGGCTGGGTTGCGCGGCCTGGTGGGCACCATGGTGCGCACCAAGGAGCGCTCCGAAGTGTGCTCCAAGGTGCGGCGTGCACGAAGTCCTAGCCCGGTTTGCCCCGGGTGCGCACCTTCGCCGCGGTGGGCACCATGGCGTGCACGAAGTCGGAGCCCGGTTTGCCCCGGGTGCGCACCTCGCGTGCACCTTCGCCGGGGTGGGCACCTCGGCTGGGTTGCGCGCCCTGGTGCGCACCAAGGAGCGCTCCGAAGTGTGCTCCAAGGTGCGGCGTGCACGAAGTCGGAGCCCGGTTTGCCCCGGGTGCGCACCTTCGCCGCGGTGGGCACCCTGGTGCGCACCATGGCGTGCACGAAGTCGGAGCCCGGTTTGCCCCGGGTGCGCACCTCGCGTGCACCTTCGGCGGGGTTGCGCGCCCTGGTGCGCACCAAGGAGCGCTCCGAAGTGTGCTCCAAGGTGCGGCGTGCACGAAGTCGGAGCCCGGTTTGCCCCGGGTGCGCACCTCGCGTGCACCTTCGGCGGGGTTGCGCGCCCTGGTGGGCACCATGGTGCGCACCAAGGAGCGCTCCGAAGTGTGCTCCAAGGTGCGGCGTGCACGAAGTCGGAGCCCGGTTTGCCCCGGGTGCGCACCTCGCGTGCACCTTCGCCGCGGTGGGCACCATGGCGTGCACGAAGTCGGAGCCCGGTTTGCCCCGGGTGCGCACCTCGCGTGCACCTTCGCCGGGGTGGGCACCTCGGCTGGGTTGCGCGCCCTGGTGCGCACCAAGGAGCGCTCCGAAGTGTGCTCCAAGGTGCGGCGTGCACGAAGTCGGAGCCCGGTTTGCCCCGGGTGCGCACCTCGCGTGCACCTTCGCCGCGGTGGGCACCATGGCGTGCACGAAGTCGGAGCCCGGTTTGCCTCGGGTGCGCACCCCGCGTGCACCTTCGCCGGGGTGGGCACCTCGGCTGGGTTGCGCGCCCTGGTGCGCACCAAGGAGCGCTCCGAAGTGTGCTCCAAGGTGCGGCGTGCACGAAGTCGGAGCCCGGTTTGCCCCGGGTGCGCACCTCGCGTGCACCTTCGCCGCGGTGGGCACCTTGGCTGGGTTGGGCACCATTGAGCGCTCCGAAGTGTGCTCCAAGGTGCGCACCATGGCCCTCCAAGGTGCGCAGCATGGCGTGCACGAAGTCGGAGCCCGGTTTGCCCCGGGTGCGCACCTCGCGTGCACCTTCGCCAGGGTGGGCACCTCGGTGCGCACACCTTCTCAATGTTTTCTTGCCTTTTCTGGAAATTGGTGAAGGCAGCGCATCAAAGGTGCGCACCTCGGTGTGCTCCGAGGTGCGAACCCGAGAGCGCTCCGAGGTGCCCACGAAGTCGAAAGTCGGGTTAATTGCATTGTTTTCCCCGGGTGCGCTCCGAGGTGCGCAACATCGGTGCGCACCAAGGAGGGCTCCGAAGTGTGCTCCAAGGTGCGCACGATTCGGAGCTCGGTTTGCCCGGGGTGCGCACACCTTGGCTGGGTTGCGCACCCTTTGTGCGCTCCAAGGTGCGCACGAAGTCGGAGCTCGGTTTGCCCCGGGTGCGCACCTTCGCCAGGGTGCGCACCTTGATGCGCACGCCTTGGCTGGGCTGCGCACCTTGGTGGGCGCCATGGTGCGCACCTTTCGTGCGCTCCAAGGTGCGCACGAAGTCGGAGCTCGGTTTGCCCCGGGTGCGCACCTTGGTGGGCGCCATGGTGCACTCCGAGGTGCCCAAGATTGGTGCGCAACAAGGAGCGCTCCGAAGTGCGCTCCAAGGTGCGCAGGTGCGCGCGAAGTCGAAAGTTGGGTTAATTGTCCGGTTTGCCTCGGGTGCGCACCTTGCGTGCACCTTCGCCAGGGTGGGCGCCTTGGTGCGCACACCTTGGCTGGGCTGCGCACCCGGGCGCGCACACCTTGGCACCCGCGTTTCCTTCATTTTAAATTTTTTTTTTTTACAATCTCTCAAGTGGGAAATTCTATAATCTCAACTTTTTTTGCCTTTTCAGGAAACTTTTGAATGGAGCGCATCATTGGTGCGCTCCGAAGTGTGCTCCAAGGTGCGCACCTCTGGTGTGCTCCAAAGCTCTCTCCAGCTGCGTGCACCTGCCCCGGCCGCGCACCCGGCCCCGCCCAGCTTCGCTCACCTGTCCCGGGCGTCTGGTGCGGAACCTTAGAGTAAGAAACATCACCGTGCACCTTGGCCAACGTGCGCGACTCGACCGAGCGCGCACTGGCCGAGGTGCACACCGATTTCACCTGGGTGCGCGCGCAGCACCTCGGGCGCACCGGGGTGCGCGCACAACGCCCGGGTTGCACCGTGGCCTGTGTGCTCGGGGCGCCTCGGGTGCGCGCTCGGTGTCGCCCCCGCGCGCGCGGTAGTGCGGGCAGCGCACCCCGGCCCGGCCCGGCCCCGACGAGAACGCAAACGGGCAAAAGGTTTATTCAAATAGCATTGCGACGCCCGGCGAAAAACTAAGAAAGGGTGCAACACCGGGACTTCCCGGGAGGTCACCCATCCTAGTACTACTCCGGCCCAAGCGCGCTTAACTGCGGAGTTCTGATGGGATCCGGTGCACTAACGCTGGTATGATCGCACCCGTTATGAGCTTGTCGCAGTGTGTACTTAGCAAACCGCGACCCACGTGCGAATCCACCCCGGCCACCCACCCCCGTCGAGGTGCACACCCTCCCTCGCGAAGTGCGCCCCGTTCGCCAAGTGTGAGCCCTGCCCGGGTGCGCGCACCTTGCTAGGGCGTCGGGTGTGCACCCGGCCCGGCCTACGTGCGTGCACCTGGACGGGGCGTCGTGTGCGTGCAGTGTCCCGTCTGCAACGCGGTGCCCACACACCACCTCGGGCGCAACGACCTGCGCTCACATGTGGGCCGAGTGCACCTTGGTGCATGTTCGGGGCGCCTCGGGTGCACGCTCGATCTTGCCCCGGTGCACCAAGGCGCTCGGTTTGCCCCGGGTGCGCACTTGGTGCAAGGTGGGCACCCAAAATAGGGATCAAGCACCAAAACACAAGTTTCGGGATGCAAAATGGGACCCAAGGACCACAAATGCGTTCCAAGACCCATGATGGGTCCACGAGAACAAAAATGTGTTCCGAGACTTAATAAACAAATATTGGGTTTTAGGAGAAGAAACATGCTCTGATGCCCAAAACGAGAATCGACCCCGAAAAGGCCACAGGCCAAAAGTGGGATGCGAGACAAAAAAAAATGGGACCCGAGGACCAAAATTGGGTTCCCAGGTCGAAGACAGGGCAACCGGACAAGAAACGACCTCTAAGGCTCGAAATGAGTCCCGACGACTAAAACTTGACAAGAAGCACCCATCAGGCACCCAACTCGACACCCATGGGATGCCGACCCACCCGGGCTTCCACCTAGCACACCTTGGCACCCACCCACCCTCGCACCCAACCTCGCACCCAACTTAGCACCTTTGAACCCACATTGGCACTCACCCTGACCCTGGCACCTTGGAACCCACATTGGCACTCACCTTGACCCTGGCACCCACCTTTGCACTCACCTTGGGACCCACCCTGGCTCCCACCTCGGCACCCACCCAGACACCCACCTTGGTTCCTTGGCACCCACCTTGGATCCTTGGCACCCACCCCGACACCCACCTTGGCACGCAACTTGGCTACTTGCCACCCACCTTGGCTCCTTGACGCCCACCCCGACAACCACCCCGTGACCTACCCTGGCTAGGGTTGGTGCACACCCACCCTGGTGCCCACCTTGGCACCCACCCCATGACCCACCTTGGCACGCACCTTAGTACCCACCCTGTTACCCACCCTAGGACCCACCCCGTGACCCACCTTGGCCAGGGTGGGTGCACCCACCCTGGTGCCCACCTTGGCACCCACCCATCCTAGCACCCAGCCTGTGACCGGGCTTGGAACCCAACCTTGCACCCGTCTTGGCCAGTGTGGGTGCGCACCCATCCTGGCACCCACGTTGTGACACACCCTTTAACCCACGCACCCTAGCAGCCACGTTGGCACCCACCTTGGAACACAACCTAGCAACTTGGCACCCACCCCGTGACCCACCTTGGCATCCACCATAGCAGTCGCCCACTTGGCACCCACCTTGGAACCCAAGTTGGCACCCACCTCGGCACCCACCTTGACACTTGTGGACCCACCTTGCCACTCACCCTAGCATCGACCCATCCTAGCACCCACCCTGGCACCTTTGCACCCTAGCACTCACCCATCCTAGCACCTAACCTGTGACCCACCTTGACACTCACCCTCGCACCCACCTTGGAACCCAACCTAGCACCCACCCACCCTGACACCAACCCTAGCACCTACCCACCCTTGCGCACCCACCCTGTGACCCATCTTGGCACCCAC
The DNA here is from genome assembly GCF_030272615.1 of Cryptomeria japonica. NCBI lineage: Eukaryota > Viridiplantae > Streptophyta > Pinopsida > Cupressales > Cupressaceae > Cryptomeria > Cryptomeria japonica. Next base: position 268 of record NW_026729051.1, on the reverse strand, counting down.
CCATCCTACCACTCAACCTATCACCCACCTTCTCACCCACCTTGGCATCCACCTTAGCACCCACCCACACTGGCACCTTGGCACCCACCTCGGGCAAGGTGGGTGCACACCCACCCTGACACCCAATTTAGAACCAACCGAGCATGTTACCCACCTTGGCACCCACATTGCAGCCCACCCTAGTACCCACCCTATGACCCACATTGGCATCCACACCCTAGCACCCAGGCACCTCGACACCCGCCTTGACACGCACCCTAGCACTAAA
>NW_026729050.1:242500-254504 GCF_030272615.1 Cryptomeria japonica | reverse complement strand
ACGGGCAAAAGGTTTATTCAAATAGCATTGCGACGCCCGGCGAAAAACTAAAAAAGGGTGCAACACCGGGACTTCCCGGGAGGTCACCCATCCCAGTACTACTCCGGCCCAAGCGCGCTTAACTGCGGAGTTCTGATGGGATCCGGTGCACTAACGCTGGTATGATCGCACCCGTTATGAGCTTGTCGCAGTGTGTACTTAGCAAACCGCGACCCACGTGCGAATCCACCCCGGCCACCCACCCCCGTCGAGGTGCACACCCTCCCTCGCGAAGTGCGCCCCGTTCGCCAAGTGTGAGCCCTGCCCGGGTGCGCGCACCTTGCTAGGGCGTCGGGTGTGCACCCGGCCCGGCCTACGTGCGTGCACCTGGACGGGGCGTCGTGTGCGTGCAGTGTCCCGTCTGCAACGCGGTGCCCACACACCACCTCGGGCGCAACGACCTGCGCTCACATGTGGGCCGAGTGCACCTTGGTGCATGTTCGGGGCGCCTCGGGTGCACGCTCGATCTTGCCCCGGTGCACCAAGGCGCTCGGTTTGCCCCGGGTGCGCACTTGGTGCAAGGTGGGCACCCAAAATAGGGATCAAGCACCAAAACACAAGTTTCGGGATGCAAAATGGGACCCAAGGACCACAAATGCGTTCCAAGACCCATGATGGGTCCACGAGAACAAAAATGTGTTCCGAGACTTAATAAACAAATATTGGGTTTTAGGAGAAGAAACATGCTCTGATGCCCAAAACGAGAATCGACCCCGAAAAGGCCACAGGCCAAAAGTGGGATGCGAGACAAAAAAAAATGGGACCCGAGGACCAAAATTGGGTTCCCAGGTCGAAGACAGGGCAACCGGACAAGAAACGACCTCTAAGGCTCGAAATGAGTCCCGACGACTAAAACTTGACAAGAAGCACCCATCAGGCACCCAACTCGACACCCATGGGATGCCGACCCACCCGGGCTTCCACCTAGCACACCTTGGCACCCACCCACCCTCGCACCCAACCTCGCACCCAACTTAGCACCTTTGAACCCACATTGGCACTCACCCTGACCCTGGCACCTTGGAACCCACATTGGCACTCACCTTGACCCTGGCACCCACCTTTGCACTCACCTTGGGACCCACCCTGGCTCCCACCTCGGCACCCACCCAGACACCCACCTTGGTTCCTTGGCACCCACCTTGGATCCTTGGCACCCACCCCGACACCCACCTTGGCACGCAACTTGGCTACTTGCCACCCACCTTGGCTCCTTGACGCCCACCCCGACAACCACCCCGTGACCTACCCTGGCTAGGGTTGGTGCACACCCACCCTGGTGCCCACCTTGGCACCCACCCCATGACCCACCTTGGCACGCACCTTAGTACCCACCCCGTTACCCACCCTAGGACCCACCCCGTGACCCACCTTGGCCAGGGTGGGTGCACCCACCCTGGTGCCCACCTTGGCACCCACCCATCCTAGCACCCAGCCTGTGACCGGGCTTGGAACCCAACCTTGCACCCGTCTTGGCCAGTGTGGGTGCGCACCCATCCTGGCACCCACGTTGTGACACACCCTTTAACCCACGCACCCTAGCAGCCACGTTGGCACCCACCTTGGAACACAACCTAGCAACTTGGCACCCACCCCGTGACCCACCTTGGCATCCACCATAGCAGTCGCCCACTTGGCACCCACCTTGGAACCCAAGTTGGCACCCACCTCGGCACCCACCTTGACACTTGTGGACCCACCTTGCCACTCACCCTAGCATCGACCCATCCTAGCACCCACCCTGGCACCTTTGCACCCTAGCACTCACCCATCCTAGCACCTAACCTGTGACCCACCTTGACACTCACCCTCGCACCCACCTTGGAACCCAACCTAGCACCCACCCACCCTGACACCAACCCTAGCACCTACCCACCCTTGCACCCACCCTGTGACCCATCTTGGCACCCACCCATCCTACCACTCAACCTATCACCCACCTTCTCACCCACCTTGGCATCCACCTTAGCACCCACCCACACTGGCACCTTGGCACCCACCTCGGGCAAGGTGGGTGCACACCCACCCTGACACCCAATTTAGAACCAACCGAGCATGTTACCCACCTTGGCACCCACATTGCAGCCCACCCTAGTACCCACCCTATGACCCACATTGGCATCCACACCCTAGCACCCAGGCACCTCGACACCCGCCTTGACACGCACCCTAGCACTAAACCTGTGACCCACCTTGGAACTCACCCTAGAACCCACCCACCCTGTGAACCACCTTGGCATCCACCTTAGCACCCACCCACCTTGGCACCCACTCTAGCACTCACCCATCCTAACACCCAACTTGTTACCCACCTTGGCACCCGCCCTCGCGTCCACCTTGAAACCCACCCTAGCACCCACCCACGCAGGAGCCCACCTTGGCACCCAACCTAACACCCACGCATCCTGGCACCCAACTTGTGACCCACCTTGGAACCCACCCTAGTACCCACCTTTGAACCCACTATATCACCAACCCACCTTGGCACCCACCCTATGACCCTCTTTGGAATCCACCCTAGCACGCACCCACCCTGGCACCCACCATGGAGCGCACCCTAGCACCCACCCACCTCGGCACGCACCTCAACACCCACCTTGGTGTGCGCACTGCGCCAACCTCTCAAAGACCCTATGTGGTGCGCTCCAAAGTGTACACCTTTGGTGCGCTCCAAGGTGCGCACCTTTGGTGCACACCGAGGTGCACACCAAAGTGTGCACCGAGGTGAGCACCAAAGTGCACTCCAAGGTGCACACCAAGGCGTGCACCTTTGGTGCGGTCAATGCAAACGAATTCGGAAGTTGGGGTCGATGTCCTAATCGCTGCTGCAGACTACACGTATGAGAATCGGACAAATAGCTTTATATAGGGGAGGTGTTGCGTTTGATGGGTCGACTCCCCTGGTTGTGTGCACTGCACCAACTTCAAAGACCCTGTCTTGTTTAAGAAGTCAAAAGTTGGGGTGGATGTCCTAATCATTGCTGCAGTCTACGCATGTATGAGAATCAGACAAATAGCTTATATAGGGGAGGTGTTGCATTCGGTGGGTTGACTCCCCTGGTTGTGCGCACTGCGCCAACCTCAAAGACCCCGCATAGCAGAAGAAGTCGGAAGTCGGATTTTGGTGAGCACCAAGGCGTGCACCTTTGGTGCGGTCAACGCAGACGAATTCAGAAGTTGGGGTGGATGTCCTAATCGTTGTTGCAGGCTACACATGTATGAGAATCAGACAAATAGCTTATATAGGGGAGGTGTTGGGTTTGATGGGTCAACTCCCTTGGTTGTGCGCATTACGCCAACCTCAAAGACCTTGTTTTCGTTAAGAAGTCAAAAGTTGGGGTCAATGTCCTAATGGCTCCTGTAGGCTACACATGTATGAGAATCGGACAAATAGCTTATATAGGGGAGGTGTTGGGTTTGATGGGTCGACTCCCCTGGTTGTGCGCATTACGTCAACCTCAAAGACCTTGTTTTCGTTAAGAAGTCAAAAGTTGGGGTCGATGTCCTAATTGCTCCTGTAGACTACACATGTATGAGAATCAGACAAATAGCTTATATAGGGGAGGTGTTGGGTTTGATGGGTTGACTCCCCTAGTTGTTCGCATTACACCAACCTCAAAGACCTTGTTTTCGTTTAGAAGCCGAAAGTTGGGGTCGATGTCCTAATTGCTCCTGCAGGCTACGCATGTATGAGAATCAGACAAATAGCTTATATAGGGGAGGTGTTGGGTTTGATGGGTCGACTCCCCTGGTTGTGCGCATTGCGCCAACCTCAAAGACCCTGCATTGCGGATGAAGTCGAAAGTCAGAGTTTGGTGTGCTACAAGGTGTGGTCGAAGGTGCTCACCTAGGTGTGCACCTTTGGAGCGCAGGAAAAGTGCCCTCCAAAAGTGCGCACCTTTGGAGTGCACAAAAGTGCCCTCCAAAAGTGCGCACCTTTGGAGCGCACAAAAGTGCCCTCCAAAAAGTGCCCTCCAAAAGTGCGCACCTTTGGAGCGCACAAAAGTGCCCTCCAAAAAGTGCCCTCCAAAAGTGCGCACCTTTGGAGTGCAGAAAAGTGCCCTCCAAAAAGTGCCCTCCAAAAGTGTGCACCTTTGGAGTGCACAAAAGTGCCCTCCAAAAGTGCGCACCTTTGGAGCGCAGAAAAGTGCCCTCCAAAAAGTGCCCTCCAAAAGTGCGCACCTTTGGAGCGCAGAAAAGTGCCCTCCAAAAAGTGCCCTCCAAAAGTGCGCACCTTTGGAGCGCAGAAAAGTGCCCTCCAAAAAGTGCCCTCCAAAAGTGCGCACCTTTGGAGCGCAGAAAAGTGCCCTCCAAAAAGTGCCCTCCAAAAGTGCGCACCTTTGGAGCGCACAAAAGTGCCCTCCAAAAAGTGCCCTCCAAAAGTGCGCACCTTTGGAGCGCACAAAAGTGCCCTCCAAAAGTGCGCACCTTTGGAGCGCACAAAAGTGCCCTCCAAAAGTGCGCACTTTTGGTGCGCACCAAGGCGCTGGTTCGGTCGTTGCAGGCGAGTTCGGAAGTTGGGGTCGATGTCCTGAGCGGAGGTGCAAACTACACAGGTGTCGGAATCGGACAAATAGCTTATATAGGGGAGGTGTATGCTTCGATGGGTCGACTCCCCAGGTTGAGCGCACCGCGCCAACCTCAAAGACCCTACGGTATGGATGAAGTCGGAAGTTGGGTCCGATGACCGATTCGATTAGTAGGTATGCTCATGAGGTCGGAATTTGGGTCCGATGACCTGCCATGTGCAGGAAGGCGAATGTTGGCACTGTGCGTTGCAAGGTGCACACCAAGGTGCTGGTGCGGTCTTTTTAGTCGAGTTCGGAAGTTGGGGTCGATGTCCTGATCGGAGGTGCAAGCTACACAGGTGTGGGAATCGGACAAATAGCTTATATAGGGGAGGTGTATGCTTCGTTGGGTCGACTCCCCGGGTTGAGCGCACCGCGCCAACCTCAAAGACCCTACGGTATGGATGAAGTCGGAAGTTGGGTCCGATGACCGATTCGATATGTAGGCATACTCGCGAGGTCGGAATTTGGGTCCGATGACCTGCCATGTGCAGGAAGGCGAATGTTGGCACTGTGCGTTGCAAGGTGCGCACCAAGGCGCTGGTTCGGTCGTTGCAGGCGAGTTCGGAAGTTGGGGTCGATGTCCTGATCGGAGGTGCAAACTACACAGGTGTGGGAATCGGACAAATAGCTTATATAGGGGAGGTGTATGCTTCGTTGGGTCGACTCCCCGGGTTGAGCGCACCGCGCCAACCTCAAAGACCCTACGGTATGGATGAAGTTGGAAGTTGTGTCCGATGACCGATTCGATATGTAGGCATACTCGCGAGGTCGGAATTTGGGTCCGATGACCTGCCATGTGCAGGAAGGCGAATGTTGGGACTGTGCGTCGCAAGGTGCGCACCAAGGCGCTGGTGCCGTCGTTGCAGTCGAGTTCGGAAGTTGGGGTCGATGTCCTGGTCAGAGGTGCAAACTACACAGGTGTGGGAATCGGACAAATAGCTTATATAGGGGAGGTGTATGCTTCGATGGGTCGACTCCCCGGGTTGAGCGCACCGCGCCAACCTCAAAGACCCTACAGTATGGATGAAGTCGGAAGTTGGGTCCGATGACCGATTCGATACGTAGGCATATTGGCGAGGTCTGAATTTGTGTCCGATGACCTGCCATGCGCAGGAAGGCGGAATTTGGGTCCGATGACCGAGTTGATGGCGTGCCATGCGCAGAAAGGCGGAATTTGGGTCCGATGACCGAGTTGATGTTGATGGCCCGCCATGCACAGGAAGGCGGAATTTGGGTCCGATGACCGATTTGAAGGCGTGCCATGCGCAGAAAGGCGGAGTTTGGGTCCGATGACCGAGTTGATATTGATGGCCCGCCATGCGCAGGAAGGCGGAATTTGGGTCCGATGACCTGACATACGCATGGAGTCCGACTCGGGGGCCGATGTTCGATTCGATGACTTGCATTGTGGGTAAAGTCGGAAGTTGTGGTCTTTGACCCGATTCGATGACCAGACTTCGGCTGCTTGAGAATCGGACAAATAACTTATATAGGGGAGGTAGTGTTCTCGAGCATCCTCCCCCCGTGCCCGTTTATGTCGATTGATGCTGGTGCTCGACTGGTTGGAGCGCTCGGATGCAAAAATCTTGCACCAGGATTTATCGATTGTGATGGACACGGCAAGTCTCCTGATTGCTATGCAGGAGCTCATCGTGAATCTCTATGCGGCCTTGGTATGGACTCGACCTGCGGAATGGTTCGGCAATGGTAGTCGCTCCAACACGTCCTTGCAATGGCCACAGAGGTGATTCGACTAGAGCTCCAGTCTAGCTTTTGGGTTGCTTGGCGGACTGGTATAGCCGCGATCGAGTTCCGGCCATGAACGTTTTAGATAGCTCTTGGGCTTTCTGGGACGGAAGTCGGAAGTTTGGGCTGTTGTCCGATTTGATGACCATTCTTCGGATGTGTGAGAATCGGACAAATAACTTATATAGGGGACTGTGTTGTCTCACGCAGCCCCCTCCGTGCCCCTCTATCTCGACCGATGTTGGTGCTTGAAAGGGTTGGGATCGCTCGGATTTATAAACGTGCACCACCATTTGTCGAGTGTGAGGGACGCGGCAGGTCTCCTAAATGCTATACGGGCGCTCTCTGAGAATCTCTATCCGGCCTCGACACAGACTAGTCTTGCTGAATGGTTTGGCACTGGTAGTCGATCCAACACGTCGTTGTTGTGGCCGCCTAGGCGATTCGATTCGAGCCCCCGTCTAGCTTTTGGGTTGCTTGGCGGATTTTGCCCTATCCGCAAGTGAGCTCGGTCCCTAAACGTTCGAGAAACCCGATTGCTATGCGCCGACTCTCTTTCTTGCGAGCCTCCATCTAGCTTTTGGGTCTCTACGGAACGGAAGTCGGAATCTGGGACCGTTGTTTGATTCGACGAGGCAGACTACGGTTGTGCGAGAATCGGACAAATAACTTATATAGGGGAGGTGTTGACTGGAGCATTCTCCCCCGTGCCCCTCTAACTCGACCAATGCTGGCGCTCGAACGGTGGTAGCGCTCGGATTTTCGTTGAGCGCCAGCATTGGTCGATTTAGAGGGGCATGCGAGATTCCCGAATGCTATGCGAGGGCTCTAACGGAAATGTCTATTGGTTTCGGTATGGATGCAATTGCGAGTGGTTCGGCAAAGGTAGTCGTTCCGATGCGTCCATGTCGTGGCCAAATCGATAATTCGATTTGAGCCCTCGTATAGCATTTGGGTCTCTCGATGTGATTCCGCATTCCAGTCCCTTTGGGCACTGCTTGAGCCGCATCCCAGGGGGTTCCCTTCCCAATAATCTGCCTCGCAACCCGATTGCTATGCGGTGAGGCTCCTCGGCCGCCTCGGAACTATCTGTGTATCAGACGCATCGCGGGATAAGGGGTTGGCAACGGTAGTCGCCCCAAGCGCGTCCGATGCTTGGACCATTCCGAGGCGGCCCTGAAGCCTCTTCCGTCTAGCCGTTGGGTCCTTCTCGCCGCATCCCTTGCCTCGCACCCCGATTGCTATGCGGTGAGGCTCCTCGGCCGCCTTGGAACTATCTGTGTATCAGACGCATCGCGGGATAAGGGGTTGTCACTGGTAGTCGCCCCAAGCGCGTCCGATGCTTGGACCATTCCGAGGCGGCCCTGAAGCCTCTTCCGTCTAGCCGTTGGGTCCTTCTCGCCGCATCCCTCGACTCGCACCCCGATTGCTATGCGGTGAGGCTCCTCGGCCGCCTTGGAACTATCTGTGTATCGGACGCGTCGCGGGATAAGGGGTTGTCACTGGTAGTCGCCCCAAGCGCGTCCGATGCTTGGACCATTCCGAGGCGGCCCTGAAGCCTCTTCCGTCTAGCCGTTGGGTCCTTCTCGCCGCATCCCTCGCCTCGCACCCCGATTGCTATGCGGTGAGGCTCCTCGGCCGCCTTGGAACTATCTGTGTATCGGACGCGTCGCGGGATAAGGGGTTGTCACTGGTAGTCGCCCCAAGCGCGTGCGATGCATGGACCATTCCCAGGCGGCCCTGAAGCCTCTTCCGTCTAGCCGTTGGGTCCTTCTCGCCGCATCCCTCGCCTCGCACCCCGATTGCTATGCGGTGAGGCTCCTCGGCCGCCTTGGAACTATCTGTGTATCGGACGCGTCGCGGGATAAGGGGTTGTCACTGGTAGTCGCCCCAAGCGCGTCCGATGCTTGGACCATTCCGAGGCGGCCCTGAAGCCTCTTCCGTCTAGCCGTTGGGTCCTTCTCGCCGCATCCCTCGCCTCGCACCCCGATTGCTATGCGGTGAGGCTCCTCGGCCGCCTTGGAACTATCTGTGTATCGGACGCGTCGCGGGATAAGGGGTTGTCACTGGTAGTCGCCCCAAGCGCGTCCGATGCTTGGACCATTCCGAGGCGGCCCTGAAGCCTCTTCCGTCTAGCCGTTGGGTCCTTCTCGCCGCATCCCTCGCCTCGCACCCCGATTGCTATGCGGTGAGGCTCCTCGGCCGCCTTGGAACTATCTGTGTATCGGACGCGTCGCGGGATAAGGGGTTGTCACTGGTAGTCGCCCCAAGCGCGTCCGATGCTTGGACCATTCCGAGGCGGCCCTGAAGCCTCTTCCGTCTAGCCGTTGGGTCCTTCTCGCCGCATCCCTCGCCTCGCACCCCGATTGCTATGCGGTGAGGCTCCTCGGCCGCCTTGGAACTATCTGTGTATCGGACGCATCGCGGGATAAGGGGTTGTCACTGGTAGTCGCCCCAAGCGCGTCCGATGCTTGGACCATTCCGAGGCGGCCCTGAAGCCTCTTCCGTCTAGCCGTTGGGTCCTTCTCGCCGCATCCCTCGCCTCGCACCCCGATTGCTATGCGGTGAGGCTCCTCGGCCGCCTTGGAACTATCTGTGTATCGGACGCGTCGCGGGATAAGGGGTTGTCACTGGTAGTCGCCCCAAGCGCGTCCGATGCTTGGACCATTCCGAGGCGGCCCTGAAGCCTCTTCCGTCTAGCCGTTGGGTCCTTCTCGCCGCATCCCTCGCCTCGCACCCCGATTGCTATGCGGTGAGGCTCCTCGGCCGCCTTGGAACTATCTGTGTATCGGACGCGTCGCGGGATAAGGGGTTGTCACTGGTAGTCGCCCCAAGCGCGTCCGATGCTTGGACCATTCCGAGGCGGACCTGAAGCCTCTTCCGTCTAGCCGTTGGGTCCTTCTCGCCGCATCCCTCGCCTCGCACCCCGATTGCTATGCGGTGAGGCTCCTCGGCCGCCTTGGAACTATCTGTGTATCGGACGCGTCGCGGGATAAGGGGTTGTCACTGGTAGTCGCCCCAAGCGCGTCCGATGCTTGGACCATTCCGAGGCGGCCCTGAAGCCTCTTCCGTCTAGCCGTTGGGTCCTTCTTGCCGCATCCCTCGCCTCGCACCCCGATTGCTATGCGGTGAGGCTCCTCGGCCGCCTTGGAACTATCTGTGTATCGGACGCGTCGCGGGATAAGGGGTTGTCACTGGTAGTCGCCCCAAGCGCGTCCGATGCTTGGACCATTCCGAGGCGGCCCTGAAGCCTCTTCCGTCTAGCCGTTGGGTCCTTCTCGCCGCATCCCTCGCCTCGCACCCCGATTGCTATGCGGTGAGGCTCCTCGGCCGCCTTGGAACTATCTGTGTATCGGACGCATCGCGGGATAAGGGGTTGTCACTGGTAGTCGCCCCAAGCGCGTCCGATGCTTGGACCATTCCGAGGCGGCCCTGAAGCCTCTTCCGTCTAGCCGTTGGGTCCTTCTCGCCGCATCCCTCGCCTCGCACCCCGATTGCTATGCGGTGAGGCTCCTCGGCCGCCTTGGAACTATCTGTGTATCGGACGCGTCGCGGGATAAGGGGTTGTCACTGGTAGTCGCCCCAAGCGCGTCCGATGCTTGGACCATTCCGAGGCGGACCTGAAGCCTCTTCCGTCTAGCCGTTGGGTCCTTCTCGCCGCATCCCTCGCCTCGCACCCCGATTGCTATGCGGTGAGGCTCCTCGGCCGCCTTGGAACTATCTGTGTATCGGACGCGTCGCGGGATAAGGGGTTGTCACTGGTAGTCGCCCCAAGCGCGTCCGATGCTTGGACCATTCCGAGGCGGCCCTGAAGCCTCTTCCGTCTAGCCGTTGGGTCCTTCTCGCCGCATCCCTCGCCTCGCACCCCGATTGCTATGCGGTGAGGCTCCTCGGCCGCCTTGGAACTATCTGTGTATCGGACGCGTCGCGGGATAAGGGGTTGTCACTGGTAGTCGCCCCAAGCGCGTCCGATGCTTGGACCATTCCGAGGCGGACCTGAAGCCTCTTCCCTCTAGCCGTTGGGGCTTTCTCGCCGCATCCCTCGCCTCGCACCCCGATTGCTATTCGGTGAGGCTCCTCGGCCGACTTGGAACTATCTGTGTATCGGACGCATCGCGGGATAAGGGGTTGGCAGTGGTAGTCGCCCCAAGCGCGTCCGATGCTTGGACCATTCCGAGGCGGCCCTGCAGCCTCTTCCGTCTAGCCGTTGGGGCCATCTCGCTGCATCCCCCACCTCGCACCACGATTGCTATGCGGTGAGGCTCCTTGGCCGCCTCGGAACTATCTGTGTATCGGACGCATCGCGGGATAAGGGGTTGTCACTGGTAGTCGCCCCAAGCGCGTCCGATGCTTGGACTATTCCGAGGCGGCCCTGCAGCCTCTTCCGTCTAGCCGTTGGGGCCATCTCGCCGCATCCCCCAGCTCCTCGGCCGCCTCGGAACTATCTGTGTATCGGACGCATCGCGGGATAAGGGGTTGGCAGTGGTAGTCGCCCCAAGTGCGTTCGATGCTTGGACTATTCCGAGGCGGCCCCGCAGCCTCTTCCGTCTACCCTTTGGGGCCATCTCGCCGCATCCCTCGCCTCGCACCCCGATTGCTATGCGGTGAGGCTCCTCGGCCGCCTGGGAACTATCTTCGTATCGGATGCATCGCGGGATAAGGGGTTGTCACTGGTAGTCGCCCCAAGCGCGTCCGATGCTTGGACTATTCCGAGGCGGCCCTGTGGCCTCTTCCGTCTAGCCGTTGGGGCCATCTCGCCGCATCCCTCACCTCGCACCCCCATTGCTATGCGGTGAGGCTCCTCGGCCGCCTTGGAACTGTCTTCGTATCGGAAGCATCGCGGGATAAGGGGTTGTCACTGGTAGTCGCCCCAAGCGCGTCCGATGCTTGGACTATTCCGAGGCGGCCCTGCAGCCTCTTCCGTCTAGCCGTTGGGGCCATCTCGCCGCATCCCCCACCTCGCACCCGGATTGCTATGCGGTGAGGCTCCTCGGCCGCCTTGGAACTATCTTCGTATCGGACGCATCGCGGGATAAGGGGTTGTCACTGGTAGTCGCCCCAAGCGCGTCCGATGCTTGGACTATTCCGACGCGGCCCTGTGGCCTCTTCCGTCTAGCCGTTGGGGCCATCTCGCCGCATCCCCCACCTCGCACCCCGATTGCTATGCGGTGAGGCTCCTCGGCCGCCTTGGAACCATCTTCGTATCGGACGCATCGCGGGATGAGGGGTTGTCACTGGTAGTCGCCCCAAGCGCGTCCGATGCTTGGACCATTCCGAGGCGGCCCTGAAGCCTCTTCCGTCTAGCCGTTGGGGCCTTCCCGCCCCATCCCTCGCCTCGCACCCCCGATTGCTATGCGGTGAGGCTCCTCGGCCGCCTTGGAACCATCTGTGTATCGGACGCATCGCGGGATAAGGGGTTGGCACTGGTAGTCGCCCCAAGCGCGTCCGATGCTTGGAGCATTCCGAGGTGGCCCTGAAGCCTCTTCCGTCTAGCCGTTGGGGCCTTCCCGCCCCATCCCTCGCCTCGCACCCCGATTGATATGCGGTGAGGCTCCTCGGCCGCCTTGGAACTATCTGTGTATCGGACGCATCGCGGGATAAGGGGTTGGCACTGGTAGTCGTCCCAATCGCGTCCGATGCTTGGACCA
>NW_026729050.1:202500-230000 GCF_030272615.1 Cryptomeria japonica | reverse complement strand
GTGCACCTGGACGGGGCGTCGTGTGCGTGCAGTGTCCCGTCTGCAACGCGGTGCCCACACACCACCTCGGGCGCAACGACCTGCGCTCACATGTGGGCCGAGTGCACCTTGGTGCATGTTCGGGGCGCCTCGGGTGCACGCTCGATCTTGCCCCGGTGCACCAAGGCGCTCGGTTTGCCCCGGGTGCGCACTTGGTGCAAGGTGGGCACCCAAAATAGGGATCAAGCACCAAAACACAAGTTTCGGGATGCAAAATGGGACCCAAGGACCACAAATGCGTTCCAAGACCCATGATGGGTCCACGAGAACAAAAATGTGTTCCGAGACTTAATAAACAAATATTGGGTTTTAGGAGAAGAAACATGCTCTGATGCCCAAAACGAGAATCGACCCCGAAAAGGCCACAGGCCAAAAGTGGGATGCGAGACAAAAAAAAATGGGACCCGAGGACCAAAATTGGGTTCCCAGGTCGAAGACAGGGCAACCGGACAAGAAACGACCTCTAAGGCTCGAAATGAGTCCCGACGACTAAAACTTGACAAGAAGCACCCATCAGGCACCCAACTCGACACCCATGGGATGCCGACCCACCCGGGCTTCCACCTAGCACACCTTGGCACCCACCCACCCTCGCACCCAACCTCGCACCCAACTTAGCACCTTTGAACCCACATTGGCACTCACCCTGACCCTGGCACCTTGGAACCCACATTGGCACTCACCTTGACCCTGGCACCCACCTTTGCACTCACCTTGGGACCCACCCTGGCTCCCACCTCGGCACCCACCCAGACACCCACCTTGGTTCCTTGGCACCCACCTTGGATCCTTGGCACCCACCCCAACACCCACCTTGGCACGCAACTTGGCTACTTGCCACCCACCTTGGCTCCTTGACGCCCACCCCGACAACCACCCCGTGACCTACCCTGGCTAGGGTTGGTGCACACCCACCCTGGTGCCCACCTTGGCACCCACCCCATGACCCACCTTGGCACGCACCTTAGTACCCACCCCGTTACCCACCCTAGGACCCACCCCGTGACCCACCTTGGCCAGGGTGGGTGCCTTGGTGCGCACAACTTGCCTGGGCTGCACACCAGGGCGGGCTCAAGATGGCACCCGCGTTCCGTTTTTTTCACTATCTTTCAAAACGGAAATTTTAAAATCTCGTTTTTTTTTTTTTTTTGCCTTTTCTGGAAATTAGTGAAGGCAGCGCATCAAAGGTGCGCAATGCTGGTGCGAACCCGGGAGCGCTCCGATGTGTGCTCCAAGGTGCGGCGTGCACGAAGTCCGAGCCCGGCTTGCCCCGGGTGCGCACCTCGCGTGCACCTTCGCCGGGGTGAGCACCTTGGCTGGGTTGCGCGCCCTGGTGCGCACCAAGGAGCGCTCTGAAGTGTGCTCCAAGGTGCGGCGTGCACGAAGTCGGAGCTCGGTTTGCCCCGGGTGTGCACCTCGGGTGCGCACCTCGCGTGCACCTTCGCTGCGGTGGGCACCTTGGCTGGGTTGCGCGCCTTGGTGGGCACCATGCAGTGCACGAAGTCGGAGCCCGGTTTGCCCCGGGCGCGCACCTCCGCCAGGGTGGGCACCTTGGTGCGCACAACTTGCCTGGGCTGCGCACCAGGAAGGGCTCAAGATGGCACCCGCGTTCCGTTTTTTTCACTATCTTTCAGAACGGAAATTTTAAAATATCGTTTTTTTTTGCCTTTTCTGGAAATTAGTGAAGGCAGCGCATCAAAGGTGCGCAACGCTGGTGCGAACCTGGGAGCGCTCCGATGTGTGCTCCAAGGTGCGGCGTGCACGAAGTCGGAGCCCGGTTTGCCCCGGGTGCGCCCTGGTGGGCACCATGGTGCGCACCAAGGAGCGCTCCGAAGTGTGCTCCAAGGTGCGGCCTGCACGAAGTCGGAGCCCGGTTTGCCCCGGGCGTGCACCGCGGGTGGGCACCTTGGTGCGCATGCCTTGCCTGGGCTGCGCACCAGGGCGGGCTCAAGATGGCACCCGCGTTCCGTTTTTTTCACTATCTTTCAAAACGGAAATTTTAAAATCTCATTTTTTTTTGCCTTTTCTGGAAATTAGTGAAGGCAGCGCATCAAAGGTGCGCACCTCGCTGCCCACCACGGTGCGCAACGCCGGTGGGCACCCGGGAGTGCTTCGAAGTGTGCTCCAAGGTGCTGCGTGCACGTTGTCGGAGCCCGGTTTGCCCCGGGTGCGCACCTCGCGTGCACCTTCGTCGGGGTGGGCACCTTGGCTGGGTTTGCCCCGGCTGCGCTCCGAAGCGGGGTTATTGGAGCGCCGCCTCTTTTTTTGTCGGAGCGTTTGGTGGGGTTTCTCGCATTGGCTCTTCCCAGGCCCGGTTGCCACCCTGGCGCGCACGAAGTCGGAAGTAGGGTTAATTGCCCGGGTGCGCACCTTTGCCAGGGTGGGCACCTTACCTGGGCTGTGCACCAGGGCGGGCTCAAGATGGCACCCGCGTTCCGTTTTTTTCACTATCTTTCAAAACGGAAATTTTAAAATCTCCTCTTTTTTTTGCCTTTTCTGGAAATTAGTGAAGGCAGCGCATCAAAGGTGCGCACCTCGCTGCCCACCTTGGTGTGCTCTGAGGTGCGCACCCGGGAGCGCTACGAAGTGTGCTCCAAGGTGCGGCGTGCACGTTGTCGGAGCCCGGTTTGCCCCGGGTGCGCACCTCGCCTGCACCTTGGCCGGGGTGGGCACCCTGGCTGGGTTTGCCCAGGGTGCGCTCCGAAGCGGGGTTACTGGAGCGCCCCCTCTTTTTTTGTCAGAGCGTTTGGTGGGGTTTCTCGCATTGGCTCTTCCCAGGCTCGGTTGTTGGGTGCGCTCCCACCCTGGCGCGCGCGAAGTTGGAAGTTGGGTTAATTGCCCGGGCGCGCACCTTCGCCAGGGTGGGCACCTTGGTGCGCACACCTTGGCTGGGCTGCGCACCAGGGCGGGCTCAAGATGGCACCAGCATTCCCTTTTTCTCACTATCTTTCAAAACGGAAATTTTAAAATCTCGTTTTTTTTTGCCTTTTATGGAAATTAGTGAAGGCATCGCATCAAAGGTGCGCACCTCGCTGCCCACCTTGGTGTGCTCCGAGGTGCCCACCACGGTGCGCTCCGAGGTGCCCACCACGGTGCGCAACGCCGGTGCGAACCCGGGAGCGCCCCGATGTGTGCTCCAAGGTGCGGCGTGCACGAAGCCGGACCCCGATTTGCCCCGGGTGCGCACCTCGCGTGCACCTTGGTGCGCACACCTTGGCTGGGTTGCGCGGCCTGGTGGGCACCATGGTGCGCACCAAGGAGCGCTCCGAAGTGTGCTCCAAGGTGCGGCGTGCACGAAGTCCTAGCCCGGTTTGCCCCGGGTGCGCACCTTCGCCGCGGTGGGCACCATGGCGTGCACGAAGTCGGAGCCCGGTTTGCCCCGGGTGCGCACCTCGCGTGCACCTTCGCCGGGGTGGGCACCTCGGCTGGGTTGCGCGCCCTGGTGCGCACCAAGGAGCGCTCCGAAGTGTGCTCCAAGGTGCGGCGTGCACGAAGTCGGAGCCCGGTTTGCCCCGGGTGCGCACCTTCGCCGCGGTGGGCACCCTGGTGCGCACCATGGCGTGCACGAAGTCGGAGCCCGGTTTGCCCCGGGTGCGCACCTCGCGTGCACCTTCGGCGGGGTTGCGCGCCCTGGTGCGCACCAAGGAGCGCTCCGAAGTGTGCTCCAAGGTGCGGCGTGCACGAAGTCGGAGCCCGGTTTGCCCCGGGTGCGCACCTCGCGTGCACCTTCGGCGGGGTTGCGCGCCCTGGTGGGCACCATGGTGCGCACCAAGGAGCGCTCCGAAGTGTGCTCCAAGGTGCGGCGTGCACGAAGTCGGAGCCCGGTTTGCCCCGGGTGCGCACCTCGCGTGCACCTTCGCCGCGGTGGGCACCATGGCGTGCACGAAGTCGGAGCCCGGTTTGCCCCGGGTGCGCACCTCGCGTGCACCTTCGCCGGGGTGGGCACCTCGGCTGGGTTGCGCGCCCTGGTGCGCACCAAGGAGCGCTCCGAAGTGTGCTCCAAGGTGCGGCGTGCACGAAGTCGGAGCCCGGTTTGCCCCGGGTGCGCACCTCGCGTGCACCTTGGCGCGGTGGGCACCATGGCGTGCACGAAGTCGGAGCCCGGTTTGCCCCGGGTGCGCACCCCGCGTGCACCTTCGCCGGGGTGGGCACCTCGGCTGGGTTGCGCGCCCTGGTGCGCACCAAGGAGCGCTCCGAAGTGTGCTCCAAGGTGCGGCGTGCACGAAGTCGGAGCCCGGTTTGCCCCGGGTGCGCACCTCGCGTGCACCTTCGCCGCGGTGGGCACCTTGGCTGGGTTGGGCACCATTGAGCGCTCCGAAGTGTGCTCCAAGGTGCGCACCATGGCCCTCCAAGGTGCGCAGCATGGCGTGCACGAAGTCGGAGCCCGGTTTGCCCCGGGTGCGCACCTCGCGTGCACCTTCGCCAGGGTGGGCACCTCGGTGCGCACACCTTCTCAATGTTTTCTTGCCTTTTCTGGAAATTGGTGAAGGCAGCGCATCAAAGGTGCGCACCTCGGTGTGCTCCGAGGTGCGAACCCGAGAGCGCTCCGAGGTGCCCACGAAGTCGAAAGTCGGGTTAATTGCATTGTTTTCCCCGGGTGCGCTCCGAGGTGCGCAACATCGGTGCGCACCAAGGAGGGCTCCGAAGTGTGCTCCAAGGTGCGCACGATTCGGAGCTCGGTTTGCCCGGGGTGCGCACACCTTGGCTGGGTTGCGCACCCTTTGTGCGCTCCAAGGTGCGCACGAAGTCGGAGCTCGGTTTGCCCCGGGTGCGCACCTTCGCCAGGGTGCGCACCTTGATGCGCACGCCTTGGCTGGGCTGCGCACCTTGGTGGGCGCCATGGTGCGCACCTTTCGTGCGCTCCAAGGTGCGCACGAAGTCGGAGCTCGGTTTGCCCCGGGTGCGCACCTTGGTGGGCGCCATGGTGCACTCCGAGGTGCCCAAGATTGGTGCGCACCAAGGAGCGCTCCGAAGTGCGCTCCAAGGTGCGCAGGTGCGCGCGAAGTCGAAAGTTGGGTTAATTGTCCGGTTTGCCTCGGGTGCGCACCTTGCGTGCACCTTCGCCAGGGTGGGCGCCTTGGTGCGCACACCTTGGCTGGGCTGCGCACCCGGGCGCGCACACCTTGGCACCCGCGTTTCCTTCATTTTAAATTTTTTTTTTTTACAATCTCTCAAGTGGGAAATTCTATAATCTCAACTTTTTTTGCCTTTTCAGGAAACTTTTGAATGGAGCGCATCATTGGTGCGCTCCGAAGTGTGCTCCAAGGTGCGCACCTCTGGTGTGCTCCAAAGCTCTCTCCAGCTGCGTGCACCTGCCCCGGCCGCGCACCCGGCCCCGCCCAGCTTCGCTCACCTGTCCCGGGCGTCTGGTGCGGAACCTTAGAGTAAGAAACATCACCGTGCACCTTGGCCAACGTGCGCGACTCGACCGAGCGCGCACTGGCCGAGGTGCACACCGATTTCACCTGGGTGCGCGCGCAGCACCTCGGGCGCACCGGGGTGCGCGCACAACGCCCGGGTTGCACCGTGGCCTGTGTGCTCGGGGCGCCTCGGGTGCGCGCTCGGTGTCGCCCCCCGCGCGCGCGGTAGTGCGGGCAGCGCACCCCGGCCCGGCCCGGCCCCGACGAGAACGCAAACGGGCAAAAGGTTTATTCAAATAGCATTGCGACGCCCGGCGAAAAACTAAAAAAGGGTGCAACACCGGGACTTCCCGGGAGGTCACCCATCCCAGTACTACTCCGGCCCAAGCGCGCTTAACTGCGGAGTTCTGATGGGATCCGGTGCACTAACGCTGGTATGATCGCACCCGTTATGAGCTTGTCGCAGTGTGTACTTAGCAAACCGCGACCCACGTGCGAATCCACCCCGGCCACCCACCCCCGTCGAGGTGCACACCCTCCCTCGCGAAGTGCGCCCCGTTCGCCAAGTGTGAGCCCTGCCCGGGTGCGCGCACCTTGCTAGGGCGTCGGGTGTGCACCCGGCCCGGCCTACGTGCGTGCACCTGGACGGGGCGTCGTGTGCGTGCAGTGTCCCGTCTGCAACGCGGTGCCCACACACCACCTCGGGCGCAACGACCTGCGCTCACATGTGGGCCGAGTGCACCTTGGTGCATGTTCGGGGCGCCTCGGGTGCACGCTCGATCTTGCCCCGGTGCACCAAGGCGCTCGGTTTGCCCCGGGTGCGCACTTGGTGCAAGGTGGGCACCCAAAATAGGGATCAAGCACCAAAACACAAGTTTCGGGATGCAAAATGGGACCCAAGGACCACAAATGCGTTCCAAGACCCATGATGGGTCCACGAGAACAAAAATGTGTTCCGAGACTTAATAAACAAATATTGGGTTTTAGGAGAAGAAACATGCTCTGATGCCCAAAACGAGAATCGACCCCGAAAAGGCCACAGGCCAAAAGTGGGATGCGAGACAAAAAAAAATGGGACCCGAGGACCAAAATTGGGTTCCCAGGTCGAAGACAGGGCAACCGGACAAGAAACGACCTCTAAGGCTCGAAATGAGTCCCGACGACTAAAACTTGACAAGAAGCACCCATCAGGCACCCAACTCGACACCCATGGGATGCCGACCCACCCGGGCTTCCACCTAGCACACCTTGGCACCCACCCACCCTCGCACCCAACCTCGCACCCAACTTAGCACCTTTGAACCCACATTGGCACTCACCCTGACCCTGGCACCTTGGAACCCACATTGGCACTCACCTTGACCCTGGCACCCACCTTTGCACTCACCTTGGGACCCACCCTGGCTCCCACCTCGGCACCCACCCAGACACCCACCTTGGTTCCTTGGCACCCACCTTGGATCCTTGGCACCCACCCCAACACCCACCTTGGCACGCAACTTGGCTACTTGCCACCCACCTTGGCTCCTTGACGCCCACCCCGACAACCACCCCGTGACCTACCCTGGCTAGGGTTGGTGCACACCCACCCTGGTGCCCACCTTGGCACCCACCCCATGACCCACCTTGGCACGCACCTTAGTACCCACCCCGTTACCCACCCTAGGACCCACCCCGTGACCCACCTTGGCCAGGGTGGGTGCCTTGGTGCGCACAACTTGCCTGGGCTGCACACCAGGGCGGGCTCAAGATGGCACCCGCGTTCCGTTTTTTTCACTATCTTTCAAAACGGAAATTTTAAAATCTCGTTTTTTTTTTTTTTTTGCCTTTTCTGGAAATTAGTGAAGGCAGCGCATCAAAGGTGCGCAATGCTGGTGCGAACCCGGGAGCGCTCCGATGTGTGCTCCAAGGTGCGGCGTGCACGAAGTCCGAGCCCGGCTTGCCCCGGGTGCGCACCTCGCGTGCACCTTCGCCGGGGTGAGCACCTTGGCTGGGTTGCGCGCCCTGGTGCGCACCAAGGAGCGCTCTGAAGTGTGCTCCAAGGTGCGGCGTGCACGAAGTCGGAGCTCGGTTTGCCCCGGGTGTGCACCTCGGGTGCGCACCTCGCGTGCACCTTCGCTGCGGTGGGCACCTTGGCTGGGTTGCGCGCCTTGGTGGGCACCATGCAGTGCACGAAGTCGGAGCCCGGTTTGCCCCGGGCGCGCACCTCCGCCAGGGTGGGCACCTTGGTGCGCACAACTTGCCTGGGCTGCGCACCAGGAAGGGCTCAAGATGGCACCCGCGTTCCGTTTTTTTCACTATCTTTCAGAACGGAAATTTTAAAATATCGTTTTTTTTTGCCTTTTCTGGAAATTAGTGAAGGCAGCGCATCAAAGGTGCGCAACGCTGGTGCGAACCTGGGAGCGCTCCGATGTGTGCTCCAAGGTGCGGCGTGCACGAAGTCGGAGCCCGGTTTGCCCCGGGTGCGCCCTGGTGGGCACCATGGTGCGCACCAAGGAGCGCTCCGAAGTGTGCTCCAAGGTGCGGCCTGCACGAAGTCGGAGCCCGGTTTGCCCCGGGCGTGCACCGCGGGTGGGCACCTTGGTGCGCATGCCTTGCCTGGGCTGCGCACCAGGGCGGGCTCAAGATGGCACCCGCGTTCCGTTTTTTTCACTATCTTTCAAAACGGAAATTTTAAAATCTCATTTTTTTTTGCCTTTTCTGGAAATTAGTGAAGGCAGCGCATCAAAGGTGCGCACCTCGCTGCCCACCACGGTGCGCAACGCCGGTGGGCACCCGGGAGTGCTTCGAAGTGTGCTCCAAGGTGCTGCGTGCACGTTGTCGGAGCCCGGTTTGCCCCGGGTGCGCACCTCGCGTGCACCTTCGTCGGGGTGGGCACCTTGGCTGGGTTTGCCCCGGCTGCGCTCCGAAGCGGGGTTATTGGAGCGCCGCCTCTTTTTTTGTCGGAGCGTTTGGTGGGGTTTCTCGCATTGGCTCTTCCCAGGCCCGGTTGCCACCCTGGCGCGCACGAAGTCGGAAGTAGGGTTAATTGCCCGGGTGCGCACCTTTGCCAGGGTGGGCACCTTACCTGGGCTGTGCACCAGGGCGGGCTCAAGATGGCACCCGCGTTCCGTTTTTTTCACTATCTTTCAAAACGGAAATTTTAAAATCTCCTCTTTTTTTTGCCTTTTCTGGAAATTAGTGAAGGCAGCGCATCAAAGGTGCGCACCTCGCTGCCCACCTTGGTGTGCTCTGAGGTGCGCACCCGGGAGCGCTACGAAGTGTGCTCCAAGGTGCGGCGTGCACGTTGTCGGAGCCCGGTTTGCCCCGGGTGCGCACCTCGCCTGCACCTTGGCCGGGGTGGGCACCCTGGCTGGGTTTGCCCAGGGTGCGCTCCGAAGCGGGGTTACTGGAGCGCCCCCTCTTTTTTTGTCAGAGCGTTTGGTGGGGTTTCTCGCATTGGCTCTTCCCAGGCCCGGTTGTTGGGTGCGCTCCCACCCTGGCGCGCGCGAAGTTGGAAGTTGGGTTAATTGCCCGGGCGCGCACCTTCGCCAGGGTGGGCACCTTGGTGCGCACACCTTGGCTGGGCTGCGCACCAGGGCGGGCTCAAGATGGCACCAGCATTCCCTTTTTCTCACTATCTTTCAAAACGGAAATTTTAAAATCTCGTTTTTTTTTGCCTTTTATGGAAATTAGTGAAGGCATCGCATCAAAGGTGCGCACCTCGCTGCCCACCTTGGTGTGCTCCGAGGTGCCCACCACGGTGCGCTCCGAGGTGCCCACCACGGTGCGCAACGCCGGTGCGAACCCGGGAGCGCCCCGATGTGTGCTCCAAGGTGCGGCGTGCACGAAGCCGGACCCCGGTTTGCCCCGGGTGCGCACCTCGCGTGCACCTTGGTGCGCACACCTTGGCTGGGTTGCGCGGCCTGGTGGGCACCATGGTGCGCACCAAGGAGCGCTCCGAAGTGTGCTCCAAGGTGCGGCGTGCACGAAGTCCTAGCCCGGTTTGCCCCGGGTGCGCACCTTCGCCGCGGTGGGCACCATGGCGTGCACGAAGTCGGAGCCCGGTTTGCCCCGGGTGCGCACCTCGCGTGCACCTTCGCCGGGGTGGGCACCTCGGCTGGGTTGCGCGCCCTGGTGCGCACCAAGGAGCGCTCCGAAGTGTGCTCCAAGGTGCGGCGTGCACGAAGTCGGAGCCCGGTTTGCCCCGGGTGCGCACCTTCGCCGCGGTGGGCACCCTGGTGCGCACCATGGCGTGCACGAAGTCGGAGCCCGGTTTGCCCCGGGTGCGCACCTCGCGTGCACCTTCGGCGGGGTTGCGCGCCCTGGTGCGCACCAAGGAGCGCTCCGAAGTGTGCTCCAAGGTGCGGCGTGCACGAAGTCGGAGCCCGGTTTGCCCCGGGTGCGCACCTCGCGTGCACCTTCGGCGGGGTTGCGCGCCCTGGTGGGCACCATGGTGCGCACCAAGGAGCGCTCCGAAGTGTGCTCCAAGGTGCGGCGTGCACGAAGTCGGAGCCCGGTTTGCCCCGGGTGCGCACCTCGCGTGCACCTTCGCCGCGGTGGGCACCATGGCGTGCACGAAGTCGGAGCCCGGTTTGCCCCGGGTGCGCACCTCGCGTGCACCTTCGCCGGGGTGGGCACCTCGGCTGGGTTGCGCGCCCTGGTGCGCACCAAGGAGCGCTCCGAAGTGTGCTCCAAGGTGCGGCGTGCACGAAGTCGGAGCCCGGTTTGCCCCGGGTGCGCACCTCGCGTGCACCTTCGCCGCGGTGGGCACCATGGCGTGCACGAAGTCGGAGCCCGGTTTGCCCCGGGTGCGCACCCCGCGTGCACCTTCGCCGGGGTGGGCACCTCGGCTGGGTTGCGCGCCCTGGTGCGCACCAAGGAGCGCTCCGAAGTGTGCTCCAAGGTGCGGCGTGCACGAAGTCGGAGCCCGGTTTGCCCCGGGTGCGCACCTCGCGTGCACCTTCGCCGCGGTGGGCACCTTGGCTGGGTTGGGCACCATTGAGCGCTCCGAAGTGTGCTCCAAGGTGCGCACCATGGCCCTCCAAGGTGCGCAGCATGGCGTGCACGAAGTCGGAGCCCGGTTTGCCCCGGGTGCGCACCTCGCGTGCACCTTCGCCAGGGTGGGCACCTCGGTGCGCACACCTTCTCAATGTTTTCTTGCCTTTTCTGGAAATTGGTGAAGGCAGCGCATCAAAGGTGCGCACCTCGGTGTGCTCCGAGGTGCGAACCCGAGAGCGCTCCGAGGTGCCCACGAAGTCGAAAGTCGGGTTAATTGCATTGTTTTCCCCGGGTGCGCTCCGAGGTGCGCAACATCGGTGCGCACCAAGGAGGGCTCCGAAGTGTGCTCCAAGGTGCGCACGATTCGGAGCTCGGTTTGCCCGGGGTGCGCACACCTTGGCTGGGTTGCGCACCCTTTGTGCGCTCCAAGGTGCGCACGAAGTCGGAGCTCGGTTTGCCCCGGGTGCGCACCTTCGCCAGGGTGCGCACCTTGATGCGCACGCCTTGGCTGGGCTGCGCACCTTGGTGGGCGCCATGGTGCGCACCTTTCGTGCGCTCCAAGGTGCGCACGAAGTCGGAGCTCGGTTTGCCCCGGGTGCGCACCTTGGTGGGCGCCATGGTGCACTCCGAGGTGCCCAAGATTGGTGCGCACCAAGGAGCGCTCCGAAGTGCGCTCCAAGGTGCGCAGGTGCGCGCGAAGTCGAAAGTTGGGTTAATTGTCCGGTTTGCCTCGGGTGCGCACCTTGCGTGCACCTTCGCCAGGGTGGGCGCCTTGGTGCGCACACCTTGGCTGGGCTGCGCACCCGGGCGCGCACACCTTGGCACCCGCGTTTCCTTCATTTTAAATTTTTTTTTTTTACAATCTCTCAAGTGGGAAATTCTATAATCTCAACTTTTTTTGCCTTTTCAGGAAACTTTTGAATGGAGCGCATCATTGGTGCGCTCCGAAGTGTGCTCCAAGGTGCGCACCTCTGGTGTGCTCCAAAGCTCTCTCCAGCTGCGTGCACCTGCCCCGGCCGCGCACCCGGCCCCGCCCAGCTTCGCTCACCTGTCCCGGGCGTCTGGTGCGGAACCTTAGAGTAAGAAACATCACCGTGCACCTTGGCCAACGTGCGCGACTCGACCGAGCGCGCACTGGCCGAGGTGCACACCGATTTCACCTGGGTGCGCGCGCAGCACCTCGGGCGCACCGGGGTGCGCGCACAACGCCCGGGTTGCACCGTGGCCTGTGTGCTCGAGGCGCCTCGGGTGCGCGCTCGGTGTCGCCCCCGCGCGCGCGGTAGTGCGGGCAGCGCACCCCGGCCCGGCCCGGCCCCGACGAGAACGCAAACGGGCAAAAGGTTTATTCAAATAGCATTGCGACGCCCGGCGAAAAACTAAAAAAGGGTGCAACACCGGGACTTCCCGGGAGGTCACCCATCCCAGTACTACTCCGGCCCAAGCGCGCTTAACTGCGGAGTTCTGATGGGATCCGGTGCACTAACGCTGGTATGATCGCACCCGTTATGAGCTTGTCGCAGTGTGTACTTAGCAAACCGCGACCCACGTGCGAATCCACCCCGGCCACCCACCCCCGTCGAGGTGCACACCCTCCCTCGCGAAGTGCGCCCCGTTCGCCAAGTGTGAGCCCTGCCCGGGTGCGCGCACCTTGCTAGGGCGTCGGGTGTGCACCCGGCCCGGCCTACGTGCGTGCACCTGGACGGGGCGTCGTGTGCGTGCAGTGTCCCGTCTGCAACGCGGTGCCCACACACCACCTCGGGCGCAACGACCTGCGCTCACATGTGGGCCGAGTGCACCTTGGTGCATGTTCGGGGCGCCTCGGGTGCACGCTCGATCTTGCCCCGGTGCACCAAGGCGCTCGGTTTGCCCCGGGTGCGCACTTGGTGCAAGGTGGGCACCCAAAATAGGGATCAAGCACCAAAACACAAGTTTCGGGATGCAAAATGGGACCCAAGGACCACAAATGCGTTCCAAGACCCATGATGGGTCCACGAGAACAAAAATGTGTTCCGAGACTTAATAAACAAATATTGGGTTTTAGGAGAAGAAACATGCTCTGATGCCCAAAACGAGAATCGACCCCGAAAAGGCCACAGGCCAAAAGTGGGATGCGAGACAAAAAAAAATGGGACCCGAGGACCAAAATTGGGTTCCCAGGTCGAAGACAGGGCAACCGGACAAGAAACGACCTCTAAGGCTCGAAATGAGTCCCGACGACTAAAACTTGACAAGAAGCACCCATCAGGCACCCAACTCGACACCCATGGGATGCCGACCCACCCGGGCTTCCACCTAGCACACCTTGGCACCCACCCACCCTCGCACCCAACCTCGCACCCAACTTAGCACCTTTGAACCCACATTGGCACTCACCCTGACCCTGGCACCTTGGAACCCACATTGGCACTCACCTTGACCCTGGCACCCACCTTTGCACTCACCTTGGGACCCACCCTGGCTCCCACCTCGGCACCCACCCAGACACCCACCTTGGTTCCTTGGCACCCACCTTGGATCCTTGGCACCCACCCCGACACCCACCTTGGCACGCAACTTGGCTACTTGCCACCCACCTTGGCTCCTTGACGCCCACCCCGACAACCACCCCGTGACCTACCCTGGCTAGGGTTGGTGCACACCCACCCTGGTGCCCACCTTGGCACCCACCCCATGACCCACCTTGGCACGCACCTTAGTACCCACCCCGTTACCCACCCTAGGACCCACCCCGTGACCCACCTTGGCCAGGGTGGGTGCACCCACCCTGGTGCCCACCTTGGCACCCACCCATCCTAGCACCCAGCCTGTGACCGGGCTTGGAACCCAACCTTGCACCCGTCTTGGCCAGTGTGGGTGCGCACCCATCCTGGCACCCACGTTGTGACACACCCTTTAACCCACGCACCCTAGCAGCCACGTTGGCACCCACCTTGGAACACAACCTAGCAACTTGGCACCCACCCCGTGACCCACCTTGGCATCCACCATAGCAGTCGCCCACTTGGCACCCACCTTGGAACCCAAGTTGGCACCCACCTCGGCACCCACCTTGACACTTGTGGACCCACCTTGCCACTCACCCTAGCATCGACCCATCCTAGCACCCACCCTGGCACCTTTGCACCCTAGCACTCACC
Organism: Cryptomeria japonica; assembly: GCF_030272615.1. NCBI lineage: Eukaryota > Viridiplantae > Streptophyta > Pinopsida > Cupressales > Cupressaceae > Cryptomeria > Cryptomeria japonica. The sequence goes on along the minus strand of NW_026729050.1, from coordinate 216,484 downwards.
CATCCTAGCACCTAACCTGTGACCCACCTTGACACTCACCCTCGCACCCACCTTGGAACCCAACCTAGCACCCACCCACCCTGACACCAACCCTAGCACCTACCCACCCTTGCACCCACCCTGTGACCCATCTTGGCACCCACCCATCCTACCACTCAACCTATCACCCACCTTCTCACCCACCTTGGCATCCACCTTAGCACCCACCCACACTGGCACCTTGGCACCCACCTCGGGCAAGGTGGGTGCACACCCACCCTGACACCCAATTTAGAACCAACCGAGCATGTTACCCACCTTGGCACCCACATTGCAGCCCACCCTAGTACCCACCCTATGACCCACATTGGCATCCACACCCTAGCACCCAGGCACCTCGACACCCGCCTTGACACGCACCCTAGCACTAAACCTGTGACCCACCTTGGAACTCACCCTAGAACCCACCCACCCTGTGAACCACCTTGGCATCCACCTTAGCACCCACCCACCTTGGCACCCACTCTAGCACTCACCCATCCTAACACCCAACTTGTTACCCACCTTGGCACCCGCCCTCGCGTCCACCTTGAAACCCACCCTAGCACCCACCCACGCAGGAGCCCACCTTGGCACCCAACCTAACACCCACGCATCCTGGCACCCAACTTGTGACCCACCTTGGAACCCACCCTAGTACCCACCTTTGAACCCACTATATCACCAACCCACCTTGGCACCCACCCTATGACCCTCTTTGGAATCCACCCTAGCACGCACCCACCCTGGCACCCACCATGGAGCGCACCCTAGCACCCACCCACCTCGGCACGCACCTCAACACCCACCTTGGTGTGCGCACTGCGCCAACCTCTCAAAGACCCTATGTGGTGCGCTCCAAAGTGTACACCTTTGGTGCGCTCCAAGGTGCGCACCTTTGGTGCACACCGAGGTGCACACCAAAGTGTGCACCGAGGTGAGCACCAAAGTGCACTCCAAGGTGCACACCAAGGCGTGCACCTTTGGTGCGGTCAATGCAAACGAATTCGGAAGTTGGGGTCGATGTCCTAATCGCTGCTGCAGACTACACGTATGAGAATCGGACAAATAGCTTTATATAGGGGAGGTGTTGCGTTTGATGGGTCGACTCCCCTGGTTGTGTGCACTGCACCAACTTCAAAGACCCTGTCTTGTTTAAGAAGTCAAAAGTTGGGGTGGATGTCCTAATCATTGCTGCAGTCTACGCATGTATGAGAATCAGACAAATAGCTTATATAGGGGAGGTGTTGCATTCGGTGGGTTGACTCCCCTGGTTGTGCGCACTGCGCCAACCTCAAAGACCCCGCATAGCAGAAGAAGTCGGAAGTCGGATTTTGGTGAGCACCAAGGCGTGCACCTTTGGTGCGGTCAACGCAGACGAATTCAGAAGTTGGGGTGGATGTCCTAATCGTTGTTGCAGGCTACACATGTATGAGAATCAGACAAATAGCTTATATAGGGGAGGTGTTGGGTTTGATGGGTCAACTCCCTTGGTTGTGCGCATTACGCCAACCTCAAAGACCTTGTTTTCGTTAAGAAGTCAAAAGTTGGGGTCAATGTCCTAATGGCTCCTGTAGGCTACACATGTATGAGAATCGGACAAATAGCTTATATAGGGGAGGTGTTGGGTTTGATGGGTCGACTCCCCTGGTTGTGCGCATTACGTCAACCTCAAAGACCTTGTTTTCGTTAAGAAGTCAAAAGTTGGGGTCGATGTCCTAATTGCTCCTGTAGACTACACATGTATGAGAATCAGACAAATAGCTTATATAGGGGAGGTGTTGGGTTTGATGGGTTGACTCCCCTAGTTGTTCGCATTACACCAACCTCAAAGACCTTGTTTTCGTTTAGAAGCCGAAAGTTGGGGTCGATGTCCTAATTGCTCCTGCAGGCTACGCATGTATGAGAATCAGACAAATAGCTTATATAGGGGAGGTGTTGGGTTTGATGGGTCGACTCCCCTGGTTGTGCGCATTGCGCCAACCTCAAAGACCCTGCATTGCGGATGAAGTCGAAAGTCAGAGTTTGGTGTGCTACAAGGTGTGGTCGAAGGTGCTCACCTAGGTGTGCACCTTTGGAGCGCAGGAAAAGTGCCCTCCAAAAGTGCGCACCTTTGGAGTGCACAAAAGTGCCCTCCAAAAGTGCGCACCTTTGGAGCGCACAAAAGTGCCCTCCAAAAAGTGCCCTCCAAAAGTGCGCACCTTTGGAGCGCACAAAAGTGCCCTCCAAAAAGTGCCCTCCAAAAGTGCGCACCTTTGGAGTGCAGAAAAGTGCCCTCCAAAAAGTGCCCTCCAAAAGTGTGCACCTTTGGAGTGCACAAAAGTGCCCTCCAAAAGTGCGCACCTTTGGAGCGCAGAAAAGTGCCCTCCAAAAAGTGCCCTCCAAAAGTGCGCACCTTTGGAGCGCAGAAAAGTGCCCTCCAAAAAGTGCCCTCCAAAAGTGCGCACCTTTGGAGCGCAGAAAAGTGCCCTCCAAAAAGTGCCCTCCAAAAGTGCGCACCTTTGGAGCGCAGAAAAGTGCCCTCCAAAAAGTGCCCTCCAAAAGTGCGCACCTTTGGAGCGCACAAAAGTGCCCTCCAAAAAGTGCCCTCCAAAAGTGCGCACCTTTGGAGCGCACAAAAGTGCCCTCCAAAAGTGCGCACCTTTGGAGCGCACAAAAGTGCCCTCCAAAAGTGCGCACTTTTGGTGCGCACCAAGGCGCTGGTTCGGTCGTTGCAGGCGAGTTCGGAAGTTGGGGTCGATGTCCTGAGCGGAGGTGCAAACTACACAGGTGTCGGAATCGGACAAATAGCTTATATAGGGGAGGTGTATGCTTCGATGGGTCGACTCCCCAGGTTGAGCGCACCGCGCCAACCTCAAAGACCCTACGGTATGGATGAAGTCGGAAGTTGGGTCCGATGACCGATTCGATTAGTAGGTATGCTCATGAGGTCGGAATTTGGGTCCGATGACCTGCCATGTGCAGGAAGGCGAATGTTGGCACTGTGCGTTGCAAGGTGCACACCAAGGTGCTGGTGCGGTCTTTTTAGTCGAGTTCGGAAGTTGGGGTCGATGTCCTGATCGGAGGTGCAAGCTACACAGGTGTGGGAATCGGACAAATAGCTTATATAGGGGAGGTGTATGCTTCGTTGGGTCGACTCCCCGGGTTGAGCGCACCGCGCCAACCTCAAAGACCCTACGGTATGGATGAAGTCGGAAGTTGGGTCCGATGACCGATTCGATATGTAGGCATACTCGCGAGGTCGGAATTTGGGTCCGATGACCTGCCATGTGCAGGAAGGCGAATGTTGGCACTGTGCGTTGCAAGGTGCGCACCAAGGCGCTGGTTCGGTCGTTGCAGGCGAGTTCGGAAGTTGGGGTCGATGTCCTGATCGGAGGTGCAAACTACACAGGTGTGGGAATCGGACAAATAGCTTATATAGGGGAGGTGTATGCTTCGTTGGGTCGACTCCCCGGGTTGAGCGCACCGCGCCAACCTCAAAGACCCTACGGTATGGATGAAGTCGGAAGTTGTGTCCGATGACCGATTCGATATGTAGGCATACTCGCGAGGTCGGAATTTGGGTCCGATGACCTGCCATGTGCAGGAAGGCGAATGTTGGGACTGTGCGTCGCAAGGTGCGCACCAAGGCGCTGGTGCCGTCGTTGCAGTCGAGTTCGGAAGTTGGGGTCGATGTCCTGGTCAGAGGTGCAAACTACACAGGTGTGGGAATCGGACAAATAGCTTATATAGGGGAGGTGTATGCTTCGATGGGTCGACTCCCCGGGTTGAGCGCACCGCGCCAACCTCAAAGACCCTACAGTATGGATGAAGTCGGAAGTTGGGTCCGATGACCGATTCGATACGTAGGCATATTGGCGAGGTCTGAATTTGTGTCCGATGACCTGCCATGCGCAGGAAGGCGGAATTTGGGTCCGATGACCGAGTTGATGGCGTGCCATGCGCAGAAAGGCGGAATTTGGGTCCGATGACCGAGTTGATGTTGATGGCCCGCCATGCACAGGAAGGCGGAATTTGGGTCCGATGACCGATTTGAAGGCGTGCCATGCGCAGAAAGGCGGAGTTTGGGTCCGATGACCGAGTTGATATTGATGGCCCGCCATGCGCAGGAAGGCGGAATTTGGGTCCGATGACCTGACATACGCATGGAGTCCGACTCGGGGGCCGATGTTCGATTCGATGACTTGCATTGTGGGTAAAGTCGGAAGTTGTGGTCTTTGACCCGATTCGATGACCAGACTTCGGCTGCTTGAGAATCGGACAAATAACTTATATAGGGGAGGTAGTGTTCTCGAGCATCCTCCCCCCGTGCCCGTTTATGTCGATTGATGCTGGTGCTCGACTGGTTGGAGCGCTCGGATGCAAAAATCTTGCACCAGGATTTATCGATTGTGATGGACACGGCAAGTCTCCTGATTGCTATGCAGGAGCTCATCGTGAATCTCTATGCGGCCTTGGTATGGACTCGACCTGCGGAATGGTTCGGCAATGGTAGTCGCTCCAACACGTCCTTGCAATGGCCACAGAGGTGATTCGACTAGAGCTCCAGTCTAGCTTTTGGGTTGCTTGGCGGACTGGTATAGCCGCGATCGAGTTCCGGCCATGAACGTTTTAGATAGCTCTTGGGCTTTCTGGGACGGAAGTCGGAAGTTTGGGCTGTTGTCCGATTTGATGACCATTCTTCGGATGTGTGAGAATCGGACAAATAACTTATATAGGGGACTGTGTTGTCTCACGCAGCCCCCTCCGTGCCCCTCTATCTCGACCGATGTTGGTGCTTGAAAGGGTTGGGATCGCTCGGATTTATAAACGTGCACCACCATTTGTCGAGTGTGAGGGACGCGGCAGGTCTCCTAAATGCTATACGGGCGCTCTCTGAGAATCTCTATCCGGCCTCGACACAGACTAGTCTTGCTGAATGGTTTGGCACTGGTAGTCGATCCAACACGTCGTTGTTGTGGCCGCCTAGGCGATTCGATTCGAGCCCCCGTCTAGCTTTTGGGTTGCTTGGCGGATTTTGCCCTATCCGCAAGTGAGCTCGGTCCCTAAACGTTCGAGAAACCCGATTGCTATGCGCCGACTCTCTTTCTTGCGAGCCTCCATCTAGCTTTTGGGTCTCTACGGAACGGAAGTCGGAATCTGGGACCGTTGTTTGATTCGACGAGGCAGACTACGGTTGTGCGAGAATCGGACAAATAACTTATATAGGGGAGGTGTTGACTGGAGCATTCTCCCCCGTGCCCCTCTAACTCGACCAATGCTGGCGCTCGAACGGTGGTAGCGCTCGGATTTTCGTTGAGCGCCAGCATTGGTCGATTTAGAGGGGCATGCGAGATTCCCGAATGCTATGCGAGGGCTCTAACGGAAATGTCTATTGGTTTCGGTATGGATGCAATTGCGAGTGGTTCGGCAAAGGTAGTCGTTCCGATGCGTCCATGTCGTGGCCAAATCGATAATTCGATTTGAGCCCTCGTATAGCATTTGGGTCTCTCGATGTGATTCCGCATTCCAGTCCCTTTGGGCACTGCTTGAGCCGCATCCCAGGGGGTTCCCTTCCCAATAATCTGCCTCGCAACCCGATTGCTATGCGGTGAGGCTCCTCGGCCGCCTCGGAACTATCTGTGTATCAGACGCATCGCGGGATAAGGGGTTGGCAACGGTAGTCGCCCCAAGCGCGTCCGATGCTTGGACCATTCCGAGGCGGCCCTGAAGCCTCTTCCGTCTAGCCGTTGGGTCCTTCTCGCCGCATCCCTTGCCTCGCACCCCGATTGCTATGCGGTGAGGCTCCTCGGCCGCCTTGGAACTATCTGTGTATCAGACGCATCGCGGGATAAGGGGTTGTCACTGGTAGTCGCCCCAAGCGCGTCCGATGCTTGGACCATTCCGAGGCGGCCCTGAAGCCTCTTCCGTCTAGCCGTTGGGTCCTTCTCGCCGCATCCCTCGACTCGCACCCCGATTGCTATGCGGTGAGGCTCCTCGGCCGCCTTGGAACTATCTGTGTATCGGACGCGTCGCGGGATAAGGGGTTGTCACTGGTAGTCGCCCCAAGCGCGTCCGATGCTTGGACCATTCCGAGGCGGCCCTGAAGCCTCTTCCGTCTAGCCGTTGGGTCCTTCTCGCCGCATCCCTCGCCTCGCACCCCGATTGCTATGCGGTGAGGCTCCTCGGCCGCCTTGGAACTATCTGTGTATCGGACGCGTCGCGGGATAAGGGGTTGTCACTGGTAGTCGCCCCAAGCGCGTGCGATGCATGGACCATTCCCAGGCGGCCCTGAAGCCTCTTCCGTCTAGCCGTTGGGTCCTTCTCGCCGCATCCCTCGCCTCGCACCCCGATTGCTATGCGGTGAGGCTCCTCGGCCGCCTTGGAACTATCTGTGTATCGGACGCGTCGCGGGATAAGGGGTTGTCACTGGTAGTCGCCCCAAGCGCGTCCGATGCTTGGACCATTCCGAGGCGGCCCTGAAGCCTCTTCCGTCTAGCCGTTGGGTCCTTCTCGCCGCATCCCTCGCCTCGCACCCCGATTGCTATGCGGTGAGGCTCCTCGGCCGCCTTGGAACTATCTGTGTATCGGACGCGTCGCGGGATAAGGGGTTGTCACTGGTAGTCGCCCCAAGCGCGTCCGATGCTTGGACCATTCCGAGGCGGCCCTGAAGCCTCTTCCGTCTAGCCGTTGGGTCCTTCTCGCCGCATCCCTCGCCTCGCACCCCGATTGCTATGCGGTGAGGCTCCTCGGCCGCCTTGGAACTATCTGTGTATCGGACGCGTCGCGGGATAAGGGGTTGTCACTGGTAGTCGCCCCAAGCGCGTCCGATGCTTGGACCATTCCGAGGCGGCCCTGAAGCCTCTTCCGTCTAGCCGTTGGGTCCTTCTCGCCGCATCCCTCGCCTCGCACCCCGATTGCTATGCGGTGAGGCTCCTCGGCCGCCTTGGAACTATCTGTGTATCGGACGCATCGCGGGATAAGGGGTTGTCACTGGTAGTCGCCCCAAGCGCGTCCGATGCTTGGACCATTCCGAGGCGGCCCTGAAGCCTCTTCCGTCTAGCCGTTGGGTCCTTCTCGCCGCATCCCTCGCCTCGCACCCCGATTGCTATGCGGTGAGGCTCCTCGGCCGCCTTGGAACTATCTGTGTATCGGACGCGTCGCGGGATAAGGGGTTGTCACTGGTAGTCGCCCCAAGCGCGTCCGATGCTTGGACCATTCCGAGGCGGCCCTGAAGCCTCTTCCGTCTAGCCGTTGGGTCCTTCTCGCCGCATCCCTCGCCTCGCACCCCGATTGCTATGCGGTGAGGCTCCTCGGCCGCCTTGGAACTATCTGTGTATCGGACGCGTCGCGGGATAAGGGGTTGTCACTGGTAGTCGCCCCAAGCGCGTCCGATGCTTGGACCATTCCGAGGCGGACCTGAAGCCTCTTCCGTCTAGCCGTTGGGTCCTTCTCGCCGCATCCCTCGCCTCGCACCCCGATTGCTATGCGGTGAGGCTCCTCGGCCGCCTTGGAACTATCTGTGTATCGGACGCGTCGCGGGATAAGGGGTTGTCACTGGTAGTCGCCCCAAGCGCGTCCGATGCTTGGACCATTCCGAGGCGGCCCTGAAGCCTCTTCCGTCTAGCCGTTGGGTCCTTCTTGCCGCATCCCTCGCCTCGCACCCCGATTGCTATGCGGTGAGGCTCCTCGGCCGCCTTGGAACTATCTGTGTATCGGACGCGTCGCGGGATAAGGGGTTGTCACTGGTAGTCGCCCCAAGCGCGTCCGATGCTTGGACCATTCCGAGGCGGCCCTGAAGCCTCTTCCGTCTAGCCGTTGGGTCCTTCTCGCCGCATCCCTCGCCTCGCACCCCGATTGCTATGCGGTGAGGCTCCTCGGCCGCCTTGGAACTATCTGTGTATCGGACGCATCGCGGGATAAGGGGTTGTCACTGGTAGTCGCCCCAAGCGCGTCCGATGCTTGGACCATTCCGAGGCGGCCCTGAAGCCTCTTCCGTCTAGCCGTTGGGTCCTTCTCGCCGCATCCCTCGCCTCGCACCCCGATTGCTATGCGGTGAGGCTCCTCGGCCGCCTTGGAACTATCTGTGTATCGGACGCGTCGCGGGATAAGGGGTTGTCACTGGTAGTCGCCCCAAGCGCGTCCGATGCTTGGACCATTCCGAGGCGGACCTGAAGCCTCTTCCGTCTAGCCGTTGGGTCCTTCTCGCCGCATCCCTCGCCTCGCACCCCGATTGCTATGCGGTGAGGCTCCTCGGCCGCCTTGGAACTATCTGTGTATCGGACGCGTCGCGGGATAAGGGGTTGTCACTGGTAGTCGCCCCAAGCGCGTCCGATGCTTGGACCATTCCGAGGCGGCCCTGAAGCCTCTTCCGTCTAGCCGTTGGGTCCTTCTCGCCGCATCCCTCGCCTCGCACCCCGATTGCTATGCGGTGAGGCTCCTCGGCCGCCTTGGAACTATCTGTGTATCGGACGCGTCGCGGGATAAGGGGTTGTCACTGGTAGTCGCCCCAAGCGCGTCCGATGCTTGGACCATTCCGAGGCGGACCTGAAGCCTCTTCCCTCTAGCCGTTGGGGCTTTCTCGCCGCATCCCTCGCCTCGCACCCCGATTGCTATTCGGTGAGGCTCCTCGGCCGACTTGGAACTATCTGTGTATCGGACGCATCGCGGGATAAGGGGTTGGCAGTGGTAGTCGCCCCAAGCGCGTCCGATGCTTGGACCATTCCGAGGCGGCCCTGCAGCCTCTTCCGTCTAGCCGTTGGGGCCATCTCGCTGCATCCCCCACCTCGCACCACGATTGCTATGCGGTGAGGCTCCTCGGCCGCCTTGGAACTATCTGTGTATCGGACGCGTCGCGGGATAAGGGGTTGTCACTGGTAGTCGCCCCAAGCGCGTCCGATGCTTGGACCATTCCGAGGCGGCCCTGAAGCCTCTTCCGTCTAGCCGTTGGGTCCTTCTCGCCGCATCCCTCGCCTCGCACCCCGATTGCTATGCGGTGAGGCTCCTCGGCCGCCTTGGAACTATCTGTGTATCGGACGCGTCGCGGGATAAGGGGTTGTCACTGGTAGTCGCCCCAAGCGCGTCCGATGCTTGGACCATTCCGAGGCGGCCCTGAAGCCTCTTCCGTCTAGCCGTTGGGTCCTTCTCGCCGCATCCCTCGCCTCGCACCCCGATTGCTATGCGGTGAGGCTCCTCGGCCGCCTTGGAACTATCTGTGTATCGGACGCGTCGCGGGATAAGGGGTTGTCACTGGTAGTCGCCCCAAGCGCGTCCGATGCTTGGACCATTCCGAGGCGGACCTGAAGCCTCTTCCGTCTAGCCGTTGGGTCCTTCTCGCCGCATCCCTCGCCTCGCACCCCGATTGCTATGCGGTGAGGCTCCTCGGCCGCCTTGGAACTATCTGTGTATCGGACGCGTCGCGGGATAAGGGGTTGTCACTGGTAGTCGCCCCAAGCGCGTCCGATGCTTGGACCATTCCGAGGCGGCCCTGAAGCCTCTTCCGTCTAGCCGTTGGGTCCTTCTTGCCGCATCCCTCGCCTCGCACCCCGATTGCTATGCGGTGAGGCTCCTCGGCCGCCTTGGAACTATCTGTGTATCGGACGCGTCGCGGGATAAGGGGTTGTCACTGGTAGTCGCCCCAAGCGCGTCCGATGCTTGGACCATTCCGAGGCGGCCCTGAAGCCTCTTCCGTCTAGCCGTTGGGTCCTTCTCGCCGCATCCCTCGCCTCGCACCCCGATTGCTATGCGGTGAGGCTCCTCGGCCGCCTTGGAACTATCTGTGTATCGGACGCATCGCGGGATAAGGGGTTGTCACTGGTAGTCGCCCCAAGCGCGTCCGATGCTTGGACCATTCCGAGGCGGCCCTGAAGCCTCTTCCGTCTAGCCGTTGGGTCCTTCTCGCCGCATCCCTCGCCTCGCACCCCGATTGCTATGCGGTGAGGCTCCTCGGCCGCCTTGGAACTATCTGTGTATCGGACGCGTCGCGGGATAAGGGGTTGTCACTGGTAGTCGCCCCAAGCGCGTCCGATGCTTGGACCATTCCGAGGCGGACCTGAAGCCTCTTCCGTCTAGCCGTTGGGTCCTTCTCGCCGCATCCCTCGCCTCGCACCCCGATTGCTATGCGGTGAGGCTCCTCGGCCGCCTTGGAACTATCTGTGTATCGGACGCGTCGCGGGATAAGGGGTTGTCACTGGTAGTCGCCCCAAGCGCGTCCGATGCTTGGACCATTCCGAGGCGGCCCTGAAGCCTCTTCCGTCTAGCCGTTGGGTCCTTCTCGCCGCATCCCTCGCCTCGCACCCCGATTGCTATGCGGTGAGGCTCCTCGGCCGCCTTGGAACTATCTGTGTATCGGACGCGTCGCGGGATAAGGGGTTGTCACTGGTAGTCGCCCCAAGCGCGTCCGATGCTTGGACCATTCCGAGGCGGACCTGAAGCCTCTTCCCTCTAGCCGTTGGGGCTTTCTCGCCGCATCCCTCGCCTCGCACCCCGATTGCTATTCGGTGAGGCTCCTCGGCCGACTTGGAACTATCTGTGTATCGGACGCATCGCGGGATAAGGGGTTGGCAGTGGTAGTCGCCCCAAGCGCGTCCGATGCTTGGACCATTCCGAGGCGGCCCTGCAGCCTCTTCCGTCTAGCCGTTGGGGCCATCTCGCTGCATCCCCCACCTCGCACCACGATTGCTATGCGGTGAGGCTCCTTGGCCGCCTCGGAACTATCTGTGTATCGGACGCATCGCGGGATAAGGGGTTGTCACTGGTAGTCGCCCCAAGCGCGTCCGATGCTTGGACTATTCCGAGGCGGCCCTGCAGCCTCTTCCGTCTAGCCGTTGGGGCCATCTCGCCGCATCCCCCAGCTCCTCGGCCGCCTCGGAACTATCTGTGTATCGGACGCATCGCGGGATAAGGGGTTGGCAGTGGTAGTCGCCCCAAGCGCGTTCGATGCTTGGACTATTCCGAGGCGGCCCCGCAGCCTCTTCCGTCTACCCTTTGGGGCCATCTCGCCGCATCCCTCGCCTCGCACCCCGATTGCTATGCGGTGAGGCTCCTCGGCCGCCTGGGAACTATCTTCGTATCGGATGCATCGCGGGATAAGGGGTTGTCACTGGTAGTCGCCCCAAGCGCGTCCGATGCTTGGACTATTCCGAGGCGGCCCTGTGGCCTCTTCCGTCTAGCCGTTGGGGCCATCTCGCCGCATCCCTCACCTCGCACCCCCATTGCTATGCGGTGAGGCTCCTCGGCCGCCTTGGAACTGTCTTCGTATCGGAAGCATCGCGGGATAAGGGGTTGTCACTGGTAGTCGCCCCAAGCGCGTCCGATGCTTGGACTATTCCGAGGCGGCCCTGCAGCCTCTTCCGTCTAGCCGTTGGGGCCATCTCGCCGCATCCCCCACCTCGCACCCGGATTGCTATGCGGTGAGGCTCCTCGGCCGCCTTGGAACTATCTTCGTATCGGACGCATCGCGGGATAAGGGGTTGTCACTGGTAGTCGCCCCAAGCGCGTCCGATGCTTGGACTATTCCGACGCGGCCCTGTGGCCTCTTCCGTCTAGCCGTTGGGGCCATCTCGCCGCATCCCCCACCTCGCACCCCGATTGCTATGCGGTGAGGCTCCTCGGCCGCCTTGGAACCATCTTCGTATCGGACGCATCGCGGGATGAGGGGTTGTCACTGGTAGTCGCCCCAAGCGCGTCCGATGCTTGGACCATTCCGAGGCGGCCCTGAAGCCTCTTCCGTCTAGCCGTTGGGGCCTTCCCGCCCCATCCCTCGCCTCGCACCCCCGATTGCTATGCGGTGAGGCTCCTCGGCCGCCTTGGAACCATCTGTGTATCGGACGCATCGCGGGATAAGGGGTTGGCACTGGTAGTCGCCCCAAGCGCGTCCGATGCTTGGAGCATTCCGAGGTGGCCCTGAAGCCTCTTCCGTCTAGCCGTTGGGGCCTTCCCGCCCCATCCCTCGCCTCGCACCCCGATTGATATGCGGTGAGGCTCCTCGGCCGCCTTGGAACTATCTGTGTATCGGACGCATCGCGGGATAAGGGGTTGGCACTGGTAGTCGTCCCAATCGCGTCCGATGCTTGGACCATTCCGAGGCGGCCCTGCAGCCTCTTCCGTTTAGCCGTCGGGGCCTTCCCGCCGCATCCCTCGCCTCGCATCCCGATTCCTATGCGGTGAGTCTTCTCGGCCGCCGCGGAACTATACCTGTTATTGCTACTGCATCCTTCGGCTGGTAACCTCCTCTGCCGCCTTGGAACGTTCTCTTTGTCGGACGCGTCGCGGGATAAGGGGTTGGCACTGGTAGTCGCCCCAAGCGCGCCCGATGCATAGACCGCTCCGAGTTGACCTTGCTTTCAGCCTCTCACATGCATAGACCTCTCTGAGTCGACCCTGCAGCCTCTCACGTTTAGCCTTTGGAATCTCGCCTCACAACATGATTGCTATCCTTGATGCATCCCTTGCCTCGAGCCCTGATTGCTTTCTTGGCTGCATCCCTCCTCTCCTCACAGCCCGGTTGTCATCACTGCTTCATCCGTCGCTTCATGCATTCTGGCTGCTGGGCCCTTCCCACCGCACACCTCGATTGCTATCTCTTCTGCATCACACACCCCGATTGCTATCTCTGCTACATCCCTCGGCTCTCACTTCTGCATCCTTCGCCTCCCACCTCGATTGCTATCAATGCTGCATCCGTAACCTCACACCCCGATTGCTATGCGGGGAGGCTCCTTGGCCGCCTTGGAAATTTCTGTGTGTCGGACGCACCGCGGGATAAGGGGTTGGCACTGGTAGTCGCCCCAAGTGCGCCCGATTCTTAGACCGCTTCGAGGTGACCTCGTAGCCTCTTTCGTCCAGGCTTCCTGCCTTCAACGCCCTTTTTACACCTCGATTGCTATGCGCGGGCTCGTTGGCGTCTATCACCTCTCTGCGAAGAGTGGCACGATGATTGTTGGGGTAAATCGTAGCAGTCCGATCTCTGGCCTTGGGCCATTGTGAGGGCTGATCGATTTCCTGTGCGCATCTCGTGTTCGCCCAGTAACAGACTCGACGACTTGTAATCGGTCTTGTTCCCGATTGTTCCTGGAGGTAGTCTTCGGAACTCTTGGATTTGACCTGTCACTCGAACTGTCCTCTTCCGAGGATGCTTGTGTGTGTGTGCTTGTGCCATTTCCTTGGCGGTATTAACGAGATATTAAAGAGCGGAGTGAGCGCCTCGCCCAGCTATGTTTGGGGCTCTCACTCCCTTACCCGGTGTGCGACCGCTTTGCACGTAGGTTGCGGAGCATCGCGACTCTTTCGATGTTTGGCGGTTGTCTTCCGGTGATGCGTTGGTCCCGAAGTGCACGTTACTAGCATTTCTGCCATTGTTCTCGATCTTTGGCACGTTCCTTCGTTGCAATTGGATATATATCTCCGTTTATACGCGCAGGCTTCTCCCGCCTATTCAGCGCTGTCCCACTCTCAGCACTCTCGTGGTCTCCTTGGCTTCTCTCTCCCGTGAGCGAGCTCTCTTCTCGAGTCTTTTCCATGTCCCATGGAGGTTGCCTTGCGAAATTCGGGCACACAAACGTGACCGGATAAGAGCGGAATTGCCTATGAGGAGAAGCTCACCTTAGGGAGCAGCAATTCCGAGTGTTTCGACAGAGGGTAGAGGGGGCGTTGTTTGGGCGGTTGCACAAAAGAGTGCTACGGTTGCACTGAAGGTTGCTTCTTCGTCTCCGACGAACTCTTCGAGGCAAAAAAGCTTGTATACGGGGTCGAGGTGGGACTGTTCGTGCGAGTTGCGCCACCAAAAGTGCGTAGGGGGCATATACCTGGGAAATGGATGTCTCTGAGTGGCCTTACTCGGTCGCGTGCACGGTGCATTCTCTAACGGCAGGACTGTCGCGAGCATGTGCGGTTCGGATGTTTTCGGGTAAAGGGTTCCGTACGGGATGTTCTTCCCAGGCTCCTGTGAACCGAGACTCTGCATCGTCGTGCTCCGGCTCCCGTGGGT
>NW_026729050.1:172500-192500 GCF_030272615.1 Cryptomeria japonica | reverse complement strand
CACCTTGGCCAACGTGCGCGACTCGACCGAGCGCGCACTGGCCGAGGTGCACACCGATTTCACCTGGGTGCGCGCGCAGCACCTCGGGCGCACCGGGGTGCGCGCACAACGCCCGGGTTGCACCGTGGCCTGTGTGCTCGGGGCGCCTCGGGTGCGCGCTCGGTGTCGCCCCCGCGCGCGCGGTAGTGCGGGCAGCGCACCCCGGCCCGGCCCGGCCCCGACGAGAACGCAAACGGGCAAAAGGTTTATTCAAATAGCATTGCGACGCCCGGCGAAAAACTAAAAAAGGGTGCAACACCGGGACTTCCCGGGAGGTCACCCATCCCAGTACTACTCCGGCCCAAGCGCGCTTAACTGCGGAGTTCTGATGGGATCCGGTGCACTAACGCTGGTATGATCGCACCCGTTATGAGCTTGTCGCAGTGTGTACTTAGCAAACCGCGACCCACGTGCGAATCCACCCCGGCCACCCACCCCCGTCGAGGTGCACACCCTCCCTCGCGAAGTGCGCCCCGTTCGCCAAGTGTGAGCCCTGCCCGGGTGCGCGCACCTTGCTAGGGCGTCGGGTGTGCACCCGGCCCGGCCTACGTGCGTGCACCTGGACGGGGCGTCGTGTGCGTGCAGTGTCCCGTCTGCAACGCGGTGCCCACACACCACCTCGGGCGCAACGACCTGCGCTCACATGTGGGCCGAGTGCACCTTGGTGCATGTTCGGGGCGCCTCGGGTGCACGCTCGATCTTGCCCCGGTGCACCAAGGCGCTCGGTTTGCCCCGGGTGCGCACTTGGTGCAAGGTGGGCACCCAAAATAGGGATCAAGCACCAAAACACAAGTTTCGGGATGCAAAATGGGACCCAAGGACCACAAATGCGTTCCAAGACCCATGATGGGTCCACGAGAACAAAAATGTGTTCCGAGACTTAATAAACAAATATTGGGTTTTAGGAGAAGAAACATGCTCTGATGCCCAAAACGAGAATCGACCCCGAAAAGGCCACAGGCCAAAAGTGGGATGCGAGACAAAAAAAAATGGGACCCGAGGACCAAAATTGGGTTCCCAG
This sequence comes from Cryptomeria japonica, assembly GCF_030272615.1. Lineage (NCBI taxonomy): Eukaryota > Viridiplantae > Streptophyta > Pinopsida > Cupressales > Cupressaceae > Cryptomeria > Cryptomeria japonica. The sequence continues at coordinate 191,440 of NW_026729050.1, read as the reverse complement.
GTCGAAGACAGGGCAACCGGACAAGAAACGACCTCTAAGGCTCGAAATGAGTCCCGACGACTAAAACTTGACAAGAAGCACCCATCAGGCACCCAACTCGACACCCATGGGATGCCGACCCACCCGGGCTTCCACCTAGCACACCTTGGCACCCACCCACCCTCGCACCCAACCTCGCACCCAACTTAGCACCTTTGAACCCACATTGGCACTCACCCTGACCCTGGCACCTTGGAACCCACATTGGCACTCACCTTGACCCTGGCACCCACCTTTGCACTCACCTTGGGACCCACCCTGGCTCCCACCTCGGCACCCACCCAGACACCCACCTTGGTTCCTTGGCACCCACCTTGGATCCTTGGCACCCACCCCAACACCCACCTTGGCACGCAACTTGGCTACTTGCCACCCACCTTGGCTCCTTGACGCCCACCCCGACAACCACCCCGTGACCTACCCTGGCTAGGGTTGGTGCACACCCACCCTGGTGCCCACCTTGGCACCCACCCCATGACCCACCTTGGCACGCACCTTAGTACCCACCCCGTTACCCACCCTAGGACCCACCCCGTGACCCACCTTGGCCAGGGTGGGTGCCTTGGTGCGCACAACTTGCCTGGGCTGCACACCAGGGCGGGCTCAAGATGGCACCCGCGTTCCGTTTTTTTCACTATCTTTCAAAACGGAAATTTTAAAATCTCGTTTTTTTTTTTTTTTTGCCTTTTCTGGAAATTAGTGAAGGCAGCGCATCAAAGGTGCGCAATGCTGGTGCGAACCCGGGAGCGCTCCGATGTGTGCTCCAAGGTGCGGCGTGCACGAAGTCCGAGCCCGGCTTGCCCCGGGTGCGCACCTCGCGTGCACCTTCGCCGGGGTGAGCACCTTGGCTGGGTTGCGCGCCCTGGTGCGCACCAAGGAGCGCTCTGAAGTGTGCTCCAAGGTGCGGCGTGCACGAAGTCGGAGCTCGGTTTGCCCCGGGTGTGCACCTCGGGTGCGCACCTCGCGTGCACCTTCGCTGCGGTGGGCACCTTGGCTGGGTTGCGCGCCTTGGTGGGCACCATGCAGTGCACGAAGTCGGAGCCCGGTTTGCCCCGGGCGCGCACCTCCGCCAGGGTGGGCACCTTGGTGCGCACAACTTGCCTGGGCTGCGCACCAGGAAGGGCTCAAGATGGCACCCGCGTTCCGTTTTTTTCACTATCTTTCAGAACGGAAATTTTAAAATATCGTTTTTTTTTGCCTTTTCTGGAAATTAGTGAAGGCAGCGCATCAAAGGTGCGCAACGCTGGTGCGAACCTGGGAGCGCTCCGATGTGTGCTCCAAGGTGCGGCGTGCACGAAGTCGGAGCCCGGTTTGCCCCGGGTGCGCCCTGGTGGGCACCATGGTGCGCACCAAGGAGCGCTCCGAAGTGTGCTCCAAGGTGCGGCCTGCACGAAGTCGGAGCCCGGTTTGCCCCGGGCGTGCACCGCGGGTGGGCACCTTGGTGCGCATGCCTTGCCTGGGCTGCGCACCAGGGCGGGCTCAAGATGGCACCCGCGTTCCGTTTTTTTCACTATCTTTCAAAACGGAAATTTTAAAATCTCATTTTTTTTTGCCTTTTCTGGAAATTAGTGAAGGCAGCGCATCAAAGGTGCGCACCTCGCTGCCCACCACGGTGCGCAACGCCGGTGGGCACCCGGGAGTGCTTCGAAGTGTGCTCCAAGGTGCTGCGTGCACGTTGTCGGAGCCCGGTTTGCCCCGGGTGCGCACCTCGCGTGCACCTTCGTCGGGGTGGGCACCTTGGCTGGGTTTGCCCCGGCTGCGCTCCGAAGCGGGGTTATTGGAGCGCCGCCTCTTTTTTTGTCGGAGCGTTTGGTGGGGTTTCTCGCATTGGCTCTTCCCAGGCCCGGTTGCCACCCTGGCGCGCACGAAGTCGGAAGTAGGGTTAATTGCCCGGGTGCGCACCTTTGCCAGGGTGGGCACCTTACCTGGGCTGTGCACCAGGGCGGGCTCAAGATGGCACCCGCGTTCCGTTTTTTTCACTATCTTTCAAAACGGAAATTTTAAAATCTCCTCTTTTTTTTGCCTTTTCTGGAAATTAGTGAAGGCAGCGCATCAAAGGTGCGCACCTCGCTGCCCACCTTGGTGTGCTCTGAGGTGCGCACCCGGGAGCGCTACGAAGTGTGCTCCAAGGTGCGGCGTGCACGTTGTCGGAGCCCGGTTTGCCCCGGGTGCGCACCTCGCCTGCACCTTGGCCGGGGTGGGCACCCTGGCTGGGTTTGCCCAGGGTGCGCTCCGAAGCGGGGTTACTGGAGCGCCCCCTCTTTTTTTGTCAGAGCGTTTGGTGGGGTTTCTCGCATTGGCTCTTCCCAGGCTCGGTTGTTGGGTGCGCTCCCACCCTGGCGCGCGCGAAGTTGGAAGTTGGGTTAATTGCCCGGGCGCGCACCTTCGCCAGGGTGGGCACCTTGGTGCGCACACCTTGGCTGGGCTGCGCACCAGGGCGGGCTCAAGATGGCACCAGCATTCCCTTTTTCTCACTATCTTTCAAAACGGAAATTTTAAAATCTCGTTTTTTTTTGCCTTTTATGGAAATTAGTGAAGGCATCGCATCAAAGGTGCGCACCTCGCTGCCCACCTTGGTGTGCTCCGAGGTGCCCACCACGGTGCGCTCCGAGGTGCCCACCACGGTGCGCAACGCCGGTGCGAACCCGGGAGCGCCCCGATGTGTGCTCCAAGGTGCGGCGTGCACGAAGCCGGACCCCGGTTTGCCCCGGGTGCGCACCTCGCGTGCACCTTGGTGCGCACACCTTGGCTGGGTTGCGCGGCCTGGTGGGCACCATGGTGCGCACCAAGGAGCGCTCCGAAGTGTGCTCCAAGGTGCGGCGTGCACGAAGTCCTAGCCCGGTTTGCCCCGGGTGCGCACCTTCGCCGCGGTGGGCACCATGGCGTGCACGAAGTCGGAGCCCGGTTTGCCCCGGGTGCGCACCTCGCGTGCACCTTCGCCGGGGTGGGCACCTCGGCTGGGTTGCGCGCCCTGGTGCGCACCAAGGAGCGCTCCGAAGTGTGCTCCAAGGTGCGGCGTGCACGAAGTCGGAGCCCGGTTTGCCCCGGGTGCGCACCTTCGCCGCGGTGGGCACCCTGGTGCGCACCATGGCGTGCACGAAGTCGGAGCCCGGTTTGCCCCGGGTGCGCACCTCGCGTGCACCTTCGGCGGGGTTGCGCGCCCTGGTGCGCACCAAGGAGCGCTCCGAAGTGTGCTCCAAGGTGCGGCGTGCACGAAGTCGGAGCCCGGTTTGCCCCGGGTGCGCACCTCGCGTGCACCTTCGGCGGGGTTGCGCGCCCTGGTGGGCACCATGGTGCGCACCAAGGAGCGCTCCGAAGTGTGCTCCAAGGTGCGGCGTGCACGAAGTCGGAGCCCGGTTTGCCCCGGGTGCGCACCTCGCGTGCACCTTCGCCGCGGTGGGCACCATGGCGTGCACGAAGTCGGAGCCCGGTTTGCCCCGGGTGCGCACCTCGCGTGCACCTTCGCCGGGGTGGGCACCTCGGCTGGGTTGCGCGCCCTGGTGCGCACCAAGGAGCGCTCCGAAGTGTGCTCCAAGGTGCGGCGTGCACGAAGTCGGAGCCCGGTTTGCCCCGGGTGCGCACCTCGCGTGCACCTTGGCGCGGTGGGCACCATGGCGTGCACGAAGTCGGAGCCCGGTTTGCCCCGGGTGCGCACCCCGCGTGCACCTTCGCCGGGGTGGGCACCTCGGCTGGGTTGCGCGCCCTGGTGCGCACCAAGGAGCGCTCCGAAGTGTGCTCCAAGGTGCGGCGTGCACGAAGTCGGAGCCCGGTTTGCCCCGGGTGCGCACCTCGCGTGCACCTTCGCCGCGGTGGGCACCTTGGCTGGGTTGGGCACCATTGAGCGCTCCGAAGTGTGCTCCAAGGTGCGCACCATGGCCCTCCAAGGTGCGCAGCATGGCGTGCACGAAGTCGGAGCCCGGTTTGCCCCGGGTGCGCACCTCGCGTGCACCTTCGCCAGGGTGGGCACCTCGGTGCGCACACCTTCTCAATGTTTTCTTGCCTTTTCTGGAAATTGGTGAAGGCAGCGCATCAAAGGTGCGCACCTCGGTGTGCTCCGAGGTGCGAACCCGAGAGCGCTCCGAGGTGCCCACGAAGTCGAAAGTCGGGTTAATTGCATTGTTTTCCCCGGGTGCGCTCCGAGGTGCGCAACATCGGTGCGCACCAAGGAGGGCTCCGAAGTGTGCTCCAAGGTGCGCACGATTCGGAGCTCGGTTTGCCCGGGGTGCGCACACCTTGGCTGGGTTGCGCACCCTTTGTGCGCTCCAAGGTGCGCACGAAGTCGGAGCTCGGTTTGCCCCGGGTGCGCACCTTCGCCAGGGTGCGCACCTTGATGCGCACGCCTTGGCTGGGCTGCGCACCTTGGTGGGCGCCATGGTGCGCACCTTTCGTGCGCTCCAAGGTGCGCACGAAGTCGGAGCTCGGTTTGCCCCGGGTGCGCACCTTGGTGGGCGCCATGGTGCACTCCGAGGTGCCCAAGATTGGTGCGCACCAAGGAGCGCTCCGAAGTGCGCTCCAAGGTGCGCAGGTGCGCGCGAAGTCGAAAGTTGGGTTAATTGTCCGGTTTGCCTCGGGTGCGCACCTTGCGTGCACCTTCGCCAGGGTGGGCGCCTTGGTGCGCACACCTTGGCTGGGCTGCGCACCCGGGCGCGCACACCTTGGCACCCGCGTTTCCTTCATTTTAAATTTTTTTTTTTTACAATCTCTCAAGTGGGAAATTCTATAATCTCAACTTTTTTTGCCTTTTCAGGAAACTTTTGAATGGAGCGCATCATTGGTGCGCTCCGAAGTGTGCTCCAAGGTGCGCACCTCTGGTGTGCTCCAAAGCTCTCTCCAGCTGCGTGCACCTGCCCCGGCCGCGCACCCGGCCCCGCCCAGCTTCGCTCACCTGTCCCGGGCGTCTGGTGCGGAACCTTAGAGTAAGAAACATCACCGTGCACCTTGGCCAACGTGCGCGACTCGACCGAGCGCGCACTGGCCGAGGTGCACACCGATTTCACCTGGGTGCGCGCGCAGCACCTCGGGCGCACCGGGGTGCGCGCACAACGCCCGGGTTGCACCGTGGCCTGTGTGCTCGGGGCGCCTCGGGTGCGCGCTCGGTGTCGCCCCCGCGCGCGCGGTAGTGCGGGCAGCGCACCCCGGCCCGGCCCGGCCCCGACGAGAACGCAAACGGGCAAAAGGTTTATTCAAATAGCATTGCGACGCCCGGCGAAAAACTAAAAAAGGGTGCAACACCGGGACTTCCCGGGAGGTCACCCATCCCAGTACTACTCCGGCCCAAGCGCGCTTAACTGCGGAGTTCTGATGGGATCCGGTGCACTAACGCTGGTATGATTGCACCCGTTATGAGCTTGTCGCAGTGTGTACTTAGCAAACCGCGACCCACGTGCGAATCCACCCCGGCCACCCACCCCCGTCGAGGTGCACACCCTCCCTCGCGAAGTGCGCCCCGTTCGCCAAGTGTGAGCCCTGCCCGGGTGCGCGCACCTTGCTAGGGCGTCGGGTGTGCACCCGGCCCGGCCTACGTGCGTGCACCTGGACGGGGCGTCGTGTGCGTGCAGTGTCCCGTCTGCAACGCGGTGCCCACACACCACCTCGGGCGCAACGACCTGCGCTCACATGTGGGCCGAGTGCACCTTGGTGCATGTTCGGGGCGCCTCGGGTGCACGCTCGATCTTGCCCCGGTGCACCAAGGCGCTCGGTTTGCCCCGGGTGCGCACTTGGTGCAAGGTGGGCACCCAAAATAGGGATCAAGCACCAAAACACAAGTTTCGGGATGCAAAATGGGACCCAAGGACCACAAATGCGTTCCAAGACCCATGATGGGTCCACGAGAACAAAAATGTGTTCCGAGACTTAATAAACAAATATTGGGTTTTAGGAGAAGAAACATGCTCTGATGCCCAAAACGAGAATCGACCCCGAAAAGGCCACAGGCCAAAAGTGGGATGCGAGACAAAAAAAAATGGGACCCGAGGACCAAAATTGGGTTCCCAGGTCGAAGACAGGGCAACCGGACAAGAAACGACCTCTAAGGCTCGAAATGAGTCCCGACGACTAAAACTTGACAAGAAGCACCCATCAGGCACCCAACTCGACACCCATGGGATGCCGACCCACCCGGGCTTCCACCTAGCACACCTTGGCACCCACCCACCCTCGCACCCAACCTCGCACCCAACTTAGCACCTTTGAACCCACATTGGCACTCACCCTGACCCTGGCACCTTGGAACCCACATTGGCACTCACCTTGACCCTGGCACCCACCTTTGCACTCACCTTGGGACCCACCCTGGCTCCCACCTCGGCACCCACCCAGACACCCACCTTGGTTCCTTGGCACCCACCTTGGATCCTTGGCACCCACCCCGACACCCACCTTGGCACGCAACTTGGCTACTTGCCACCCACCTTGGCTCCTTGACGCCCACCCCGACAACCACCCCGTGACCTACCCTGGCTAGGGTTGGTGCACACCCACCCTGGTGCCCACCTTGGCACCCACCCCATGACCCACCTTGGCACGCACCTTAGTACCCACCCCGTTACCCACCCTAGGACCCACCCCGTGACCCACCTTGGCCAGGGTGGGTGCACCCACCCTGGTGCCCACCTTGGCACCCACCCATCCTAGCACCCAGCCTGTGACCGGGCTTGGAACCCAACCTTGCACCCGTCTTGGCCAGTGTGGGTGCGCACCCATCCTGGCACCCACGTTGTGACACACCCTTTAACCCACGCACCCTAGCAGCCACGTTGGCACCCACCTTGGAACACAACCTAGCAACTTGGCACCCACCCCGTGACCCACCTTGGCATCCACCATAGCAGTCGCCCACTTGGCACCCACCTTGGAACCCAAGTTGGCACCCACCTCGGCACCCACCTTGACACTTGTGGACCCACCTTGCCACTCACCCTAGCATCGACCCATCCTAGCACCCACCCTGGCACCTTTGCACCCTAGCACTCACCCATCCTAGCACCTAACCTGTGACCCACCTTGACACTCACCCTCGCACCCACCTTGGAACCCAACCTAGCACCCACCCACCCTGACACCAACCCTAGCACCTACCCACCCTTGCACCCACCCTGTGACCCATCTTGGCACCCACCCATCCTACCACTCAACCTATCACCCACCTTCTCACCCACCTTGGCATCCACCTTAGCACCCACCCACACTGGCACCTTGGCACCCACCTCGGGCAAGGTGGGTGCACACCCACCCTGACACCCAATTTAGAACCAACCGAGCATGTTACCCACCTTGGCACCCACATTGCAGCCCACCCTAGTACCCACCCTATGACCCACATTGGCATCCACACCCTAGCACCCAGGCACCTCGACACCCGCCTTGACACGCACCCTAGCACTAAACCTGTGACCCACCTTGGAACTCACCCTAGAACCCACCCACCCTGTGAACCACCTTGGCATCCACCTTAGCACCCACCCACCTTGGCACCCACTCTAGCACTCACCCATCCTAACACCCAACTTGTTACCCACCTTGGCACCCGCCCTCGCGTCCACCTTGAAACCCACCCTAGCACCCACCCACGCAGGAGCCCACCTTGGCACCCAACCTAACACCCACGCATCCTGGCACCCAACTTGTGACCCACCTTGGAACCCACCCTAGTACCCACCTTTGAACCCACTATATCACCAACCCACCTTGGCACCCACCCTATGACCCTCTTTGGAATCCACCCTAGCACGCACCCACCCTGGCACCCACCATGGAGCGCACCCTAGCACCCACCCACCTCGGCACGCACCTCAACACCCACCTTGGTGTGCGCACTGCGCCAACCTCTCAAAGACCCTATGTGGTGCGCTCCAAAGTGTACACCTTTGGTGCGCTCCAAGGTGCGCACCTTTGGTGCACACCGAGGTGCACACCAAAGTGTGCACCGAGGTGAGCACCAAAGTGCACTCCAAGGTGCACACCAAGGCGTGCACCTTTGGTGCGGTCAATGCAAACGAATTCGGAAGTTGGGGTCGATGTCCTAATCGCTGCTGCAGACTACACGTATGAGAATCGGACAAATAGCTTTATATAGGGGAGGTGTTGCGTTTGATGGGTCGACTCCCCTGGTTGTGTGCACTGCACCAACTTCAAAGACCCTGTCTTGTTTAAGAAGTCAAAAGTTGGGGTGGATGTCCTAATCATTGCTGCAGTCTACGCATGTATGAGAATCAGACAAATAGCTTATATAGGGGAGGTGTTGCATTCGGTGGGTTGACTCCCCTGGTTGTGCGCACTGCGCCAACCTCAAAGACCCCGCATAGCAGAAGAAGTCGGAAGTCGGATTTTGGTGAGCACCAAGGCGTGCACCTTTGGTGCGGTCAACGCAGACGAATTCAGAAGTTGGGGTGGATGTCCTAATCGTTGTTGCAGGCTACACATGTATGAGAATCAGACAAATAGCTTATATAGGGGAGGTGTTGGGTTTGATGGGTCAACTCCCTTGGTTGTGCGCATTACGCCAACCTCAAAGACCTTGTTTTCGTTAAGAAGTCAAAAGTTGGGGTCAATGTCCTAATGGCTCCTGTAGGCTACACATGTATGAGAATCGGACAAATAGCTTATATAGGGGAGGTGTTGGGTTTGATGGGTCGACTCCCCTGGTTGTGCGCATTACGTCAACCTCAAAGACCTTGTTTTCGTTAAGAAGTCAAAAGTTGGGGTCGATGTCCTAATTGCTCCTGTAGACTACACATGTATGAGAATCAGACAAATAGCTTATATAGGGGAGGTGTTGGGTTTGATGGGTTGACTCCCCTAGTTGTTCGCATTACACCAACCTCAAAGACCTTGTTTTCGTTTAGAAGCCGAAAGTTGGGGTCGATGTCCTAATTGCTCCTGCAGGCTACGCATGTATGAGAATCAGACAAATAGCTTATATAGGGGAGGTGTTGGGTTTGATGGGTCGACTCCCCTGGTTGTGCGCATTGCGCCAACCTCAAAGACCCTGCATTGCGGATGAAGTCGAAAGTCAGAGTTTGGTGTGCTACAAGGTGTGGTCGAAGGTGCTCACCTAGGTGTGCACCTTTGGAGCGCAGGAAAAGTGCCCTCCAAAAGTGCGCACCTTTGGAGTGCACAAAAGTGCCCTCCAAAAGTGCGCACCTTTGGAGCGCACAAAAGTGCCCTCCAAAAAGTGCCCTCCAAAAGTGCGCACCTTTGGAGCGCACAAAAGTGCCCTCCAAAAAGTGCCCTCCAAAAGTGCGCACCTTTGGAGTGCAGAAAAGTGCCCTCCAAAAAGTGCCCTCCAAAAGTGTGCACCTTTGGAGTGCACAAAAGTGCCCTCCAAAAGTGCGCACCTTTGGAGCGCAGAAAAGTGCCCTCCAAAAAGTGCCCTCCAAAAGTGCGCACCTTTGGAGCGCAGAAAAGTGCCCTCCAAAAAGTGCCCTCCAAAAGTGCGCACCTTTGGAGCGCAGAAAAGTGCCCTCCAAAAAGTGCCCTCCAAAAGTGCGCACCTTTGGAGCGCAGAAAAGTGCCCTCCAAAAAGTGCCCTCCAAAAGTGCGCACCTTTGGAGCGCACAAAAGTGCCCTCCAAAAAGTGCCCTCCAAAAGTGCGCACCTTTGGAGCGCACAAAAGTGCCCTCCAAAAGTGCGCACCTTTGGAGCGCACAAAAGTGCCCTCCAAAAGTGCGCACTTTTGGTGCGCACCAAGGCGCTGGTTCGGTCGTTGCAGGCGAGTTCGGAAGTTGGGGTCGATGTCCTGAGCGGAGGTGCAAACTACACAGGTGTCGGAATCGGACAAATAGCTTATATAGGGGAGGTGTATGCTTCGATGGGTCGACTCCCCAGGTTGAGCGCACCGCGCCAACCTCAAAGACCCTACGGTATGGATGAAGTCGGAAGTTGGGTCCGATGACCGATTCGATTAGTAGGTATGCTCATGAGGTCGGAATTTGGGTCCGATGACCTGCCATGTGCAGGAAGGCGAATGTTGGCACTGTGCGTTGCAAGGTGCACACCAAGGTGCTGGTGCGGTCTTTTTAGTCGAGTTCGGAAGTTGGGGTCGATGTCCTGATCGGAGGTGCAAGCTACACAGGTGTGGGAATCGGACAAATAGCTTATATAGGGGAGGTGTATGCTTCGTTGGGTCGACTCCCCGGGTTGAGCGCACCGCGCCAACCTCAAAGACCCTACGGTATGGATGAAGTCGGAAGTTGGGTCCGATGACCGATTCGATATGTAGGCATACTCGCGAGGTCGGAATTTGGGTCCGATGACCTGCCATGTGCAGGAAGGCGAATGTTGGCACTGTGCGTTGCAAGGTGCGCACCAAGGCGCTGGTTCGGTCGTTGCAGGCGAGTTCGGAAGTTGGGGTCGATGTCCTGATCGGAGGTGCAAACTACACAGGTGTGGGAATCGGACAAATAGCTTATATAGGGGAGGTGTATGCTTCGTTGGGTCGACTCCCCGGGTTGAGCGCACCGCGCCAACCTCAAAGACCCTACGGTATGGATGAAGTCGGAAGTTGTGTCCGATGACCGATTCGATATGTAGGCATACTCGCGAGGTCGGAATTTGGGTCCGATGACCTGCCATGTGCAGGAAGGCGAATGTTGGGACTGTGCGTCGCAAGGTGCGCACCAAGGCGCTGGTGCCGTCGTTGCAGTCGAGTTCGGAAGTTGGGGTCGATGTCCTGGTCAGAGGTGCAAACTACACAGGTGTGGGAATCGGACAAATAGCTTATATAGGGGAGGTGTATGCTTCGATGGGTCGACTCCCCGGGTTGAGCGCACCGCGCCAACCTCAAAGACCCTACAGTATGGATGAAGTCGGAAGTTGGGTCCGATGACCGATTCGATACGTAGGCATATTGGCGAGGTCTGAATTTGTGTCCGATGACCTGCCATGCGCAGGAAGGCGGAATTTGGGTCCGATGACCGAGTTGATGGCGTGCCATGCGCAGAAAGGCGGAATTTGGGTCCGATGACCGAGTTGATGTTGATGGCCCGCCATGCACAGGAAGGCGGAATTTGGGTCCGATGACCGATTTGAAGGCGTGCCATGCGCAGAAAGGCGGAGTTTGGGTCCGATGACCGAGTTGATATTGATGGCCCGCCATGCGCAGGAAGGCGGAATTTGGGTCCGATGACCTGACATACGCATGGAGTCCGACTCGGGGGCCGATGTTCGATTCGATGACTTGCATTGTGGGTAAAGTCGGAAGTTGTGGTCTTTGACCCGATTCGATGACCAGACTTCGGCTGCTTGAGAATCGGACAAATAACTTATATAGGGGAGGTAGTGTTCTCGAGCATCCTCCCCCCGTGCCCGTTTATGTCGATTGATGCTGGTGCTCGACTGGTTGGAGCGCTCGGATGCAAAAATCTTGCACCAGGATTTATCGATTGTGATGGACACGGCAAGTCTCCTGATTGCTATGCAGGAGCTCATCGTGAATCTCTATGCGGCCTTGGTATGGACTCGACCTGCGGAATGGTTCGGCAATGGTAGTCGCTCCAACACGTCCTTGCAATGGCCACAGAGGTGATTCGACTAGAGCTCCAGTCTAGCTTTTGGGTTGCTTGGCGGACTGGTATAGCCGCGATCGAGTTCCGGCCATGAACGTTTTAGATAGCTCTTGGGCTTTCTGGGACGGAAGTCGGAAGTTTGGGCTGTTGTCCGATTTGATGACCATTCTTCGGATGTGTGAGAATCGGACAAATAACTTATATAGGGGACTGTGTTGTCTCACGCAGCCCCCTCCGTGCCCCTCTATCTCGACCGATGTTGGTGCTTGAAAGGGTTGGGATCGCTCGGATTTATAAACGTGCACCACCATTTGTCGAGTGTGAGGGACGCGGCAGGTCTCCTAAATGCTATACGGGCGCTCTCTGAGAATCTCTATCCGGCCTCGACACAGACTAGTCTTGCTGAATGGTTTGGCACTGGTAGTCGATCCAACACGTCGTTGTTGTGGCCGCCTAGGCGATTCGATTCGAGCCCCCGTCTAGCTTTTGGGTTGCTTGGCGGATTTTGCCCTATCCGCAAGTGAGCTCGGTCCCTAAACGTTCGAGAAACCCGATTGCTATGCGCCGACTCTCTTTCTTGCGAGCCTCCATCTAGCTTTTGGGTCTCTACGGAACGGAAGTCGGAATCTGGGACCGTTGTTTGATTCGACGAGGCAGACTACGGTTGTGCGAGAATCGGACAAATAACTTATATAGGGGAGGTGTTGACTGGAGCATTCTCCCCCGTGCCCCTCTAACTCGACCAATGCTGGCGCTCGAACGGTGGTAGCGCTCGGATTTTCGTTGAGCGCCAGCATTGGTCGATTTAGAGGGGCATGCGAGATTCCCGAATGCTATGCGAGGGCTCTAACGGAAATGTCTATTGGTTTCGGTATGGATGCAATTGCGAGTGGTTCGGCAAAGGTAGTCGTTCCGATGCGTCCATGTCGTGGCCAAATCGATAATTCGATTTGAGCCCTCGTATAGCATTTGGGTCTCTCGATGTGATTCCGCATTCCAGTCCCTTTGGGCACTGCTTGAGCCGCATCCCAGGGGGTTCCCTTCCCAATAATCTGCCTCGCAACCCGATTGCTATGCGGTGAGGCTCCTCGGCCGCCTCGGAACTATCTGTGTATCAGACGCATCGCGGGATAAGGGGTTGGCAACGGTAGTCGCCCCAAGCGCGTCCGATGCTTGGACCATTCCGAGGCGGCCCTGAAGCCTCTTCCGTCTAGCCGTTGGGTCCTTCTCGCCGCATCCCTTGCCTCGCACCCCGATTGCTATGCGGTGAGGCTCCTCGGCCGCCTTGGAACTATCTGTGTATCAGACGCATCGCGGGATAAGGGGTTGTCACTGGTAGTCGCCCCAAGCGCGTCCGATGCTTGGACCATTCCGAGGCGGCCCTGAAGCCTCTTCCGTCTAGCCGTTGGGTCCTTCTCGCCGCATCCCTCGACTCGCACCCCGATTGCTATGCGGTGAGGCTCCTCGGCCGCCTTGGAACTATCTGTGTATCGGACGCGTCGCGGGATAAGGGGTTGTCACTGGTAGTCGCCCCAAGCGCGTCCGATGCTTGGACCATTCCGAGGCGGCCCTGAAGCCTCTTCCGTCTAGCCGTTGGGTCCTTCTCGCCGCATCCCTCGCCTCGCACCCCGATTGCTATGCGGTGAGGCTCCTCGGCCGCCTTGGAACTATCTGTGTATCGGACGCGTCGCGGGATAAGGGGTTGTCACTGGTAGTCGCCCCAAGCGCGTGCGATGCATGGACCATTCCCAGGCGGCCCTGAAGCCTCTTCCGTCTAGCCGTTGGGTCCTTCTCGCCGCATCCCTCGCCTCGCACCCCGATTGCTATGCGGTGAGGCTCCTCGGCCGCCTTGGAACTATCTGTGTATCGGACGCGTCGCGGGATAAGGGGTTGTCACTGGTAGTCGCCCCAAGCGCGTCCGATGCTTGGACCATTCCCAGGCGGCCCTGAAGCCTCTTCCGTCTAGCCGTTGGGTCCTTCTCGCCGCATCCCTCGCCTCGCACCCCGATTGCTATGCGGTGAGGCTCCTCGGCCGCCTTGGAACTATCTGTGTATCGGACGCGTCGCGGGATAAGGGGTTGTCACTGGTAGTCGCCCCAAGCGCGTCCGATGCTTGGACCATTCCGAGGCGGCCCTGAAGCCTCTTCCGTCTAGCCGTTGGGTCCTTCTCGCCGCATCCCTCGCCTCGCACCCCGATTGCTATGCGGTGAGGCTCCTCGGCCGCCTTGGAACTATCTGTGTATCGGACGCGTCGCGGGATAAGGGGTTGTCACTGGTAGTCGCCCCAAGCGCGTCCGATGCTTGGACCATTCCGAGGCGGCCCTGAAGCCTCTTCCGTCTAGCCGTTGGGTCCTTCTCGCCGCATCCCTCGCCTCGCACCCCGATTGCTATGCGGTGAGGCTCCTCGGCCGCCTTGGAACTATCTGTGTATCGGACGCATCGCGGGATAAGGGGTTGTCACTGGTAGTCGCCCCAAGCGCGTCCGATGCTTGGACCATTCCGAGGCGGCCCTGAAGCCTCTTCCGTCTAGCCGTTGGGTCCTTCTCGCCGCATCCCTCGCCTCGCACCCCGATTGCTATGCGGTGAGGCTCCTCGGCCGCCTTGGAACTATCTGTGTATCGGACGCGTCGCGGGATAAGGGGTTGTCACTGGTAGTCGCCCCAAGCGCGTCCGATGCTTGGACCATTCCGAGGCGGCCCTGAAGCCTCTTCCGTCTAGCCGTTGGGTCCTTCTCGCCGCATCCCTCGCCTCGCACCCCGATTGCTATGCGGTGAGGCTCCTCGGCCGCCTTGGAACTATCTGTGTATCGGACGCGTCGCGGGATAAGGGGTTGTCACTGGTAGTCGCCCCAAGCGCGTCCGATGCTTGGACCATTCCGAGGCGGACCTGAAGCCTCTTCCGTCTAGCCGTTGGGTCCTTCTCGCCGCATCCCTCGCCTCGCACCCCGATTGCTATGCGGTGAGGCTCCTCGGCCGCCTTGGAACTATCTGTGTATCGGACGCGTCGCGGGATAAGGGGTTGTCACTGGTAGTCGCCCCAAGCGCGTCCGATGCTTGGACCATTCCGAGGCGGCCCTGAAGCCTCTTCCGTCTAGCCGTTGGGTCCTTCTTGCCGCATCCCTCGCCTCGCACCCCGATTGCTATGCGGTGAGGCTCCTCGGCCGCCTTGGAACTATCTGTGTATCGGACGCGTCGCGGGATAAGGGGTTGTCACTGGTAGTCGCCCCAAGCGCGTCCGATGCTTGGACCATTCCGAGGCGGCCCTGAAGCCTCTTCCGTCTAGCCGTTGGGTCCTTCTCGCCGCATCCCTCGCCTCGCACCCCGATTGCTATGCGGTGAGGCTCCTCGGCCGCCTTGGAACTATCTGTGTATCGGACGCATCGCGGGATAAGGGGTTGTCACTGGTAGTCGCCCCAAGCGCGTCCGATGCTTGGACCATTCCGAGGCGGCCCTGAAGCCTCTTCCGTCTAGCCGTTGGGTCCTTCTCGCCGCATCCCTCGCCTCGCACCCCGATTGCTATGCGGTGAGGCTCCTCGGCCGCCTTGGAACTATCTGTGTATCGGACGCGTCGCGGGATAAGGGGTTGTCACTGGTAGTCGCCCCAAGCGCGTCCGATGCTTGGACCATTCCGAGGCGGACCTGAAGCCTCTTCCGTCTAGCCGTTGGGTCCTTCTCGCCGCATCCCTCGCCTCGCACCCCGATTGCTATGCGGTGAGGCTCCTCGGCCGCCTTGGAACTATCTGTGTATCGGACGCGTCGCGGGATAAGGGGTTGTCACTGGTAGTCGCCCCAAGCGCGTCCGATGCTTGGACCATTCCGAGGCGGCCCTGAAGCCTCTTCCGTCTAGCCGTTGGGTCCTTCTCGCCGCATCCCTCGCCTCGCACCCCGATTGCTATGCGGTGAGGCTCCTCGGCCGCCTTGGAACTATCTGTGTATCGGACGCGTCGCGGGATAAGGGGTTGTCACTGGTAGTCGCCCCAAGCGCGTCCGATGCTTGGACCATTCCGAGGCGGACCTGAAGCCTCTTCCCTCTAGCCGTTGGGGCTTTCTCGCCGCATCCCTCGCCTCGCACCCCGATTGCTATTCGGTGAGGCTCCTCGGCCGACTTGGAACTATCTGTGTATCGGACGCATCGCGGGATAAGGGGTTGGCAGTGGTAGTCGCCCCAAGCGCGTCCGATGCTTGGACCATTCCGAGGCGGCCCTGCAGCCTCTTCCGTCTAGCCGTTGGGGCCATCTCGCTGCATCCCCCACCTCGCACCACGATTGCTATGCGGTGAGGCTCCTTGGCCGCCTCGGAACTATCTGTGTATCGGACGCATCGCGGGATAAGGGGTTGTCACTGGTAGTCGCCCCAAGCGCGTCCGATGCTTGGACTATTCCGAGGCGGCCCTGCAGCCTCTTCCGTCTAGCCGTTGGGGCCATCTCGCCGCATCCCCCAGCTCCTCGGCCGCCTCGGAACTATCTGTGTATCGGACGCATCGCGGGATAAGGGGTTGGCAGTGGTAGTCGCCCCAAGCGCGTTCGATGCTTGGACTATTCCGAGGCGGCCCCGCAGCCTCTTCCGTCTACCCTTTGGGGCCATCTCGCCGCATCCCTCGCCTCGCACCCCGATTGCTATGCGGTGAGGCTCCTCGGCCGCCTGGGAACTATCTTCGTATCGGATGCATCGCGGGATAAGGGGTTGTCACTGGTAGTCGCCCCAAGCGCGTCCGATGCTTGGACTATTCCGAGGCGGCCCTGTGGCCTCTTCCGTCTAGCCGTTGGGGCCATCTTGCCGCATCCCTCACCTCGCACCCCCATTGCTATGCGGTGAGGCTCCTCGGCCGCCTTGGAACTGTCTTCGTATCGGAAGCATCGCGGGATAAGGGGTTGTCACTGGTAGTCGCCCCAAGCGCGTCCGATGCTTGGACTATTCCGAGGCGGCCCTGCAGCCTCTTCCGTCTAGCCGTTGGGGCCATCTCGCCGCATCCCCCACCTCGCACCCGGATTGCTATGCGGTGAGGCTCCTCGGCCGCCTTGGAACTATCTTCGTATCGGACGCATCGCGGGATAAGGGGTTGTCACTGGTAGTCGCCCCAAGCGCGTCCGATGCTTGGACTATTCCGACGCGGCCCTGTGGCCTCTTCCGTCTAGCCGTTGGGGCCATCTCGCCGCATCCCCCACCTCGCACCCCGATTGCTATGCGGTGAGGCTCCTCGGCCGCCTTGGAACCATCTTCGTATCGGACGCATCGCGGGATGAGGGGTTGTCACTGGTAGTCGCCCCAAGCGCGTCCGATGCTTGGACCATTCCGAGGCGGCCCTGAAGCCTCTTCCGTCTAGCCGTTGGGGCCTTCCCGCCCCATCCCTCGCCTCGCACCCCCGATTGCTATGCGGTGAGGCTCCTCGGCCGCCTTGGAACCATCTGTGTATCGGACGCATCGCGGGATAAGGGGTTGGCACTGGTAGTCGCCCCAAGCGCGTCCGATGCTTGGAGCATTCCGAGGTGGCCCTGAAGCCTCTTCCGTCTAGCCGTTGGGGCCTTCCCGCCCCATCCCTCGCCTCGCACCCCGATTGATATGCGGTGAGGCTCCTCGGCCGCCTTGGAACTATCTGTGTATCGGACGCATCGCGGGATAAGGGGTTGGCACTGGTAGTCGTCCCAATCGCGTCCGATGCTTGGACCATTCCGAGGCGGCCCTGCAGCCTCTTCCGTTTAGCCGTCGGGGCCTTCCCGCCGCATCCCTCGCCTCGCATCCCGATTCCTATGCGGTGAGTCTTCTCGGCCGCCGCGGAACTATACCTGTTATTGCTACTGCATCCTTCGGCTGGTAACCTCCTCTGCCGCCTTGGAACGTTCTCTTTGTCGGACGCGTCGCGGGATAAGGGGTTGGCACTGGTAGTCGCCCCAAGCGCGCCCGATGCATAGACCGCTCCGAGTTGACCTTGCTTTCAGCCTCTCACATGCATAGACCTCTCTGAGTCGACCCTGCAGCCTCTCACGTTTAGCCTTTGGAATCTCGCCTCACAACATGATTGCTATCCTTGATGCATCCCTTGCCTCGAGCCCTGATTGCTTTCTTGGCTGCATCCCTCCTCTCCTCACAGCCCGGTTGTCATCACTGCTTCATCCGTCGCTTCATGCATTCTGGCTGCTGGGCCCTTCCCACCGCACACCTCGATTGCTATCTCTTCTGCATCACACACCCCGATTGCTATCTCTGCTACATCCCTCGGCTCTCACTTCTGCATCCTTCGCCTCCCACCTCGATTGCTATCAATGCTGCATCCGTAACCTCACACCCCGATTGCTATGCGGGGAGGCTCCTTGGCCGCCTTGGAAATTTCTGTGTGTCGGACGCACCGCGGGATAAGGGGTTGGCACTGGTAGTCGCCCCAAGTGCGCCCGATTCTTAGACCGCTTCGAGGTGACCTCGTAGCCTCTTTCGTCCAGGCTTCCTGCCTTCAACGCCCTTTTTACACCTCGATTGCTATGCGCGGGCTCGTTGGCGTCTATCACCTCTCTGCGAAGAGTGGCACGATGATTGTTGGGGTAAATCGTAGCAGTCCGATCTCTGGCCTTGGGCCATTGTGAGGGCTGATCGATTTCCTGTGCGCATCTCGTGTTCGCCCAGTAACAGACTCGACGACTTGTAATCGGTCTTGTTCCCGATTGTTCCTGGAGGTAGTCTTCGGAACTCTTGGATTTGACCTGTCACTCGAACTGTCCTCTTCCGAGGATGCTTGTGTGTGTGTGCTTGTGCCATTTCCTTGGCGGTATTAACGAGATATTAAAGAGCGGAGTGAGCGCCTCGCCCAGCTATGTTTGGGGCTCTCACTCCCTTACCCGGTGTGCGACCGCTTTGCACGTAGGTTGCGGAGCATCGCGACTCTTTCGATGTTTGGCGGTTGTCTTCCGGTGATGCGTTGGTCCCGAAGTGCACGTTACTAGCATTTCTGCCATTGTTCTCGATCTTTGGCACGTTCCTTCGTTGCAATTGGATATATATCTCCGTTTATACGCGCAGGCTTCTCCCGCCTATTCAGCGCTGTCCCACTCTCAGCACTCTCGTGGTCTCCTTGGCTTCTCTCTCCCGTGAGCGAGCTCTCTTCTCGAGTCTTTTCCATGTCCCATGGAGGTTGCCTTGCGAAATTCGGGCACACAAACGTGACCGGATAAGAGCGGAATTGCCTATGAGGAGAAGCTCACCTTAGGGAGCAGCAATGCCGAGTGTTTCGACAGAGGGTAGAGGGGGCGTTGTTTGGGCGGTTGCACAAAAGAGTGCTACGGTTGCACTGAAGGTTGCTTCTTCGTCTCCGACGAACTCTTCGAGGCAAAAAAGCTTGTATACGGGGTCGAGGTGGGACTGTTCGTGCGAGTTGCGCCACCAAAAGTGCGTAGGGGGCATATACCTGGG
>NW_026729050.1:147500-162500 GCF_030272615.1 Cryptomeria japonica | reverse complement strand
CCGGGGTGGGCACCTCGGCTGGGTTGCGCGGCCTGGTGCGCACCAAGGAGCGCTCCGAAGTGTGCTCCAAGGTGCGGCGTGCACGAAGTCGGAGCCCGGTTTGCCCCGGGTGCGCACCTCGCGTGCACCTTCGCCGCGGTGGGCACCATGGCGTGCACGAAGTCGGAGCCCGGTTTGCCCCGGGTGCGCACCCCGCGTGCACCTTCGCCGGGGTGGGCACCTCGGCTGGGTTGCGCGCCCTGGTGCGCACCAAGGAGCGCTCCGAAGTGTGCTCCAAGGTGCGGCGTGCACGAAGTCGGAGCCCGGTTTGCCCCGGGTGCGCACCTCGCGTGCACCTTCGCCGCGGTGGGCACCTTGGCTGGGTTGGGCACCATTGAGCGCTCCGAAGTGTGCTCCAAGGTGCGCACCATGGCCCTCCAAGGTGCGCAGCATGGCGTGCACGAAGTCGGAGCCCGGTTTGCCCCGGGTGCGCACCTCGCGTGCACCTTCGCCAGGGTGGGCACCTCGGTGCGCACACCTTCTCAATGTTTTCTTGCCTTTTCTGGAAATTGGTGAAGGCAGCGCATCAAAGGTGCGCACCTCGGTGTGCTCCGAGGTGCGAACCCGAGAGCGCTCCGAGGTGCCCACGAAGTCGAAAGTCGGGTTAATTGCATTGTTTTCCCCGGGTGCGCTCCGAGGTGCGCAACATCGGTGCGCACCAAGGAGGGCTCCGAAGTGTGCTCCAAGGTGCGCACGATTCGGAGCTCGGTTTGCCCGGGGTGCGCACACCTTGGCTGGGTTGCGCACCCTTTGTGCGCTCCAAGGTGCGCACGAAGTCGGAGCTCGGTTTGCCCCGGGTGCGCACCTTCGCCAGGGTGCGCACCTTGATGCGCACGCCTTGGCTGGGCTGCGCACCTTGGTGGGCGCCATGGTGCGCACCTTTCGTGCGCTCCAAGGTGCGCACGAAGTCGGAGCTCGGTTTGCCCCGGGTGCGCACCTTGGTGGGCGCCATGGTGCACTCCGAGGTGCCCAAGATTGGTGCGCACCAAGGAGCGCTCCGAAGTGCGCTCCAAGGTGCGCAGGTGCGCGCGAAGTCGAAAGTTGGGTTAATTGTCCGGTTTGCCTCGGGTGCGCACCTTGCGTGCACCTTCGCCAGGGTGGGCGCCTTGGTGCGCACACCTTGGCTGGGCTGCGCACCCGGGCGCGCACACCTTGGCACCCGCGTTTCCTTCATTTTAAATTTTTTTTTTTTACAATCTCTCAAGTGGGAAATTCTATAATCTCAACTTTTTTTGCCTTTTCAGGAAACTTTTGAATGGAGCGCATCATTGGTGCGCTCCGAAGTGTGCTCCAAGGTGCGCACCTCTGGTGTGCTCCAAAGCTCTCTCCAGCTGCGTGCACCTGCCCCGGCCGCGCACCCGGCCCCGCCCAGCTTCGCTCACCTGTCCCGGGCGTCTGGTGCGGAACCTTAGAGTAAGAAACATCACCGTGCACCTTGGCCAACGTGCGCGACTCGACCGAGCGCGCACTGGCCGAGGTGCACACCGATTTCACCTGGGTGCGCGCGCAGCACCTCGGGCGCACCGGGGTGCGCGCACAACGCCCGGGTTGCACCGTGGCCTGTGTGCTCGGGGCGCCTCGGGTGCGCGCTCGGTGTCGCCCCCGCGCGCGCGGTAGTGCGGGCAGCGCACCCCGGCCCGGCCCGGCCCCGACGAGAACGCAAACGGGCAAAAGGTTTATTCAAATAGCATTGCGACGCCCGGCGAAAAACTAAAAAAGGGTGCAACACCGGGACTTCCCGGGAGGTCACCCATCCCAGTACTACTCCGGCCCAAGCGCGCTTAACTGCGGAGTTCTGATGGGATCCGGTGCACTAACGCTGGTATGATCGCACCCGTTATGAGCTTGTCGCAGTGTGTACTTAGCAAACCGCGACCCACGTGCGAATCCACCCCGGCCACCCACCCCCGTCGAGGTGCACACCCTCCCTCGCGAAGTGCGCCCCGTTCGCCAAGTGTGAGCCCTGCCCGGGTGCGCGCACCTTGCTAGGGCGTCGGGTGTGCACCCGGCCCGGCCTACGTGCGTGCACCTGGACGGGGCGTCGTGTGCGTGCAGTGTCCCGTCTGCAACGCGGTGCCCACACACCACCTCGGGCGCAACGACCTGCGCTCACATGTGGGCCGAGTGCACCTTGGTGCATGTTCGGGGCGCCTCGGGTGCACGCTCGATCTTGCCCCGGTGCACCAAGGCGCTCGGTTTGCCCCGGGTGCGCACTTGGTGCAAGGTGGGCACCCAAAATAGGGATCAAGCACCAAAACACAAGTTTCGGGATGCAAAATGGGACCCAAGGACCACAAATGCGTTCCAAGACCCATGATGGGTCCACGAGAACAAAAATGTGTTCCGAGACTTAATAAACAAATATTGGGTTTTAGGAGAAGAAACATGCTCTGATGCCCAAAACGAGAATCGACCCCGAAAAGGCCACAGGCCAAAAGTGGGATGCGAGACAAAAAAAAATGGGACCCGAGGACCAAAATTGGGTTCCCAGGTCGAAGACAGGGCAACCGGACAAGAAACGACCTCTAAGGCTCGAAATGAGTCCCGACGACTAAAACTTGACAAGAAGCACCCATCAGGCACCCAACTCGACACCCATGGGATGCCGACCCACCCGGGCTTCCACCTAGCACACCTTGGCACCCACCCACCCTCGCACCCAACCTCGCACCCAACTTAGCACCTTTGAACCCACATTGGCACTCACCCTGACCCTGGCACCTTGGAACCCACATTGGCACTCACCTTGACCCTGGCACCCACCTTTGCACTCACCTTGGGACCCACCCTGGCTCCCACCTCGGCACCCACCCAGACACCCACCTTGGTTCCTTGGCACCCACCTTGGATCCTTGGCACCCACCCCGACACCCACCTTGGCACGCAACTTGGCTACTTGCCACCCACCTTGGCTCCTTGACGCCCACCCCGACAACCACCCCGTGACCTACCCTGGCTAGGGTTGGTGCACACCCACCCTGGTGCCCACCTTGGCACCCACCCCATGACCCACCTTGGCACGCACCTTAGTACCCACCCCGTTACCCACCCTAGGACCCACCCCGTGACCCACCTTGGCCAGGGTGGGTGCACCCACCCTGGTGCCCACCTTGGCACCCACCCATCCTAGCACCCAGCCTGTGACCGGGCTTGGAACCCAACCTTGCACCCGTCTTGGCCAGTGTGGGTGCGCACCCATCCTGGCACCCACGTTGTGACACACCCTTTAACCCACGCACCCTAGCAGCCACGTTGGCACCCACCTTGGAACACAACCTAGCAACTTGGCACCCACCCCGTGACCCACCTTGGCATCCACCATAGCAGTCGCCCACTTGGCACCCACCTTGGAACCCAAGTTGGCACCCACCTCGGCACCCACCTTGACACTTGTGGACCCACCTTGCCACTCACCCTAGCATCGACCCATCCTAGCACCCACCCTGGCACCTTTGCACCCTAGCACTCACCCATCCTAGCACCTAACCTGTGACCCACCTTGACACTCACCCTCGCACCCACCTTGGAACCCAACCTAGCACCCACCCACCCTGACACCAACCCTAGCACCTACCCACCCTTGCACCCACCCTGTGACCCATCTTGGCACCCACCCATCCTACCACTCAACCTATCACCCACCTTCTCACCCACCTTGGCATCCACCTTAGCACCCACCCACACTGGCACCTTGGCACCCACCTCGGGCAAGGTGGGTGCACACCCACCCTGACACCCAATTTAGAACCAACCGAGCATGTTACCCACCTTGGCACCCACATTGCAGCCCACCCTAGTACCCACCCTATGACCCACATTGGCATCCACACCCTAGCACCCAGGCACCTCGACACCCGCCTTGACACGCACCCTAGCACTAAACCTGTGACCCACCTTGGAACTCACCCTAGAACCCACCCACCCTGTGAACCACCTTGGCATCCACCTTAGCACCCACCCACCTTGGCACCCACTCTAGCACTCACCCATCCTAACACCCAACTTGTTACCCACCTTGGCACCCGCCCTCGCGTCCACCTTGAAACCCACCCTAGCACCCACCCACGCAGGAGCCCACCTTGGCACCCAACCTAACACCCACGCATCCTGGCACCCAACTTGTGACCCACCTTGGAACCCACCCTAGTACCCACCTTTGAACCCACTATATCACCAACCCACCTTGGCACCCACCCTATGACCCTCTTTGGAATCCACCCTAGCACGCACCCACCCTGGCACCCACCATGGAGCGCACCCTAGCACCCACCCACCTCGGCACGCACCTCAACACCCACCTTGGTGTGCGCACTGCGCCAACCTCTCAAAGACCCTATGTGGTGCGCTCCAAAGTGTACACCTTTGGTGCGCTCCAAGGTGCGCACCTTTGGTGCACACCGAGGTGCACACCAAAGTGTGCACCGAGGTGAGCACCAAAGTGCACTCCAAGGTGCACACCAAGGCGTGCACCTTTGGTGCGGTCAATGCAAACGAATTCGGAAGTTGGGGTCGATGTCCTAATCGCTGCTGCAGACTACACGTATGAGAATCGGACAAATAGCTTTATATAGGGGAGGTGTTGCGTTTGATGGGTCGACTCCCCTGGTTGTGTGCACTGCACCAACTTCAAAGACCCTGTCTTGTTTAAGAAGTCAAAAGTTGGGGTGGATGTCCTAATCATTGCTGCAGTCTACGCATGTATGAGAATCAGACAAATAGCTTATATAGGGGAGGTGTTGCATTCGGTGGGTTGACTCCCCTGGTTGTGCGCACTGCGCCAACCTCAAAGACCCCGCATAGCAGAAGAAGTCGGAAGTCGGATTTTGGTGAGCACCAAGGCGTGCACCTTTGGTGCGGTCAACGCAGACGAATTCAGAAGTTGGGGTGGATGTCCTAATCGTTGTTGCAGGCTACACATGTATGAGAATCAGACAAATAGCTTATATAGGGGAGGTGTTGGGTTTGATGGGTCAACTCCCTTGGTTGTGCGCATTACGCCAACCTCAAAGACCTTGTTTTCGTTAAGAAGTCAAAAGTTGGGGTCAATGTCCTAATGGCTCCTGTAGGCTACACATGTATGAGAATCGGACAAATAGCTTATATAGGGGAGGTGTTGGGTTTGATGGGTCGACTCCCCTGGTTGTGCGCATTACGTCAACCTCAAAGACCTTGTTTTCGTTAAGAAGTCAAAAGTTGGGGTCGATGTCCTAATTGCTCCTGTAGACTACACATGTATGAGAATCAGACAAATAGCTTATATAGGGGAGGTGTTGGGTTTGATGGGTTGACTCCCCTAGTTGTTCGCATTACACCAACCTCAAAGACCTTGTTTTCGTTTAGAAGCCGAAAGTTGGGGTCGATGTCCTAATTGCTCCTGCAGGCTACGCATGTATGAGAATCAGACAAATAGCTTATATAGGGGAGGTGTTGGGTTTGATGGGTCGACTCCCCTGGTTGTGCGCATTGCGCCAACCTCAAAGACCCTGCATTGCGGATGAAGTCGAAAGTCAGAGTTTGGTGTGCTACAAGGTGTGGTCGAAGGTGCTCACCTAGGTGTGCACCTTTGGAGCGCAGGAAAAGTGCCCTCCAAAAGTGCGCACCTTTGGAGTGCACAAAAGTGCCCTCCAAAAGTGCGCACCTTTGGAGCGCACAAAAGTGCCCTCCAAAAAGTGCCCTCCAAAAGTGCGCACCTTTGGAGCGCACAAAAGTGCCCTCCAAAAAGTGCCCTCCAAAAGTGCGCACCTTTGGAGTGCAGAAAAGTGCCCTCCAAAAAGTGCCCTCCAAAAGTGTGCACCTTTGGAGTGCACAAAAGTGCCCTCCAAAAGTGCGCACCTTTGGAGCGCAGAAAAGTGCCCTCCAAAAAGTGCCCTCCAAAAGTGCGCACCTTTGGAGCGCAGAAAAGTGCCCTCCAAAAAGTGCCCTCCAAAAGTGCGCACCTTTGGAGCGCAGAAAAGTGCCCTCCAAAAAGTGCCCTCCAAAAGTGCGCACCTTTGGAGCGCAGAAAAGTGCCCTCCAAAAAGTGCCCTCCAAAAGTGCGCACCTTTGGAGCGCACAAAAGTGCCCTCCAAAAAGTGCCCTCCAAAAGTGCGCACCTTTGGAGCGCACAAAAGTGCCCTCCAAAAGTGCGCACCTTTGGAGCGCACAAAAGTGCCCTCCAAAAGTGCGCACTTTTGGTGCGCACCAAGGCGCTGGTTCGGTCGTTGCAGGCGAGTTCGGAAGTTGGGGTCGATGTCCTGAGCGGAGGTGCAAACTACACAGGTGTCGGAATCGGACAAATAGCTTATATAGGGGAGGTGTATGCTTCGATGGGTCGACTCCCCAGGTTGAGCGCACCGCGCCAACCTCAAAGACCCTACGGTATGGATGAAGTCGGAAGTTGGGTCCGATGACCGATTCGATTAGTAGGTATGCTCATGAGGTCGGAATTTGGGTCCGATGACCTGCCATGTGCAGGAAGGCGAATGTTGGCACTGTGCGTTGCAAGGTGCACACCAAGGTGCTGGTGCGGTCTTTTTAGTCGAGTTCGGAAGTTGGGGTCGATGTCCTGATCGGAGGTGCAAGCTACACAGGTGTGGGAATCGGACAAATAGCTTATATAGGGGAGGTGTATGCTTCGTTGGGTCGACTCCCCGGGTTGAGCGCACCGCGCCAACCTCAAAGACCCTACGGTATGGATGAAGTCGGAAGTTGGGTCCGATGACCGATTCGATATGTAGGCATACTCGCGAGGTCGGAATTTGGGTCCGATGACCTGCCATGTGCAGGAAGGCGAATGTTGGCACTGTGCGTTGCAAGGTGCGCACCAAGGCGCTGGTTCGGTCGTTGCAGGCGAGTTCGGAAGTTGGGGTCGATGTCCTGATCGGAGGTGCAAACTACACAGGTGTGGGAATCGGACAAATAGCTTATATAGGGGAGGTGTATGCTTCGTTGGGTCGACTCCCCGGGTTGAGCGCACCGCGCCAACCTCAAAGACCCTACGGTATGGATGAAGTCGGAAGTTGTGTCCGATGACCGATTCGATATGTAGGCATACTCGCGAGGTCGGAATTTGGGTCCGATGACCTGCCATGTGCAGGAAGGCGAATGTTGGGACTGTGCGTCGCAAGGTGCGCACCAAGGCGCTGGTGCCGTCGTTGCAGTCGAGTTCGGAAGTTGGGGTCGATGTCCTGGTCAGAGGTGCAAACTACACAGGTGTGGGAATCGGACAAATAGCTTATATAGGGGAGGTGTATGCTTCGATGGGTCGACTCCCCGGGTTGAGCGCACCGCGCCAACCTCAAAGACCCTACAGTATGGATGAAGTCGGAAGTTGGGTCCGATGACCGATTCGATACGTAGGCATATTGGCGAGGTCTGAATTTGTGTCCGATGACCTGCCATGCGCAGGAAGGCGGAATTTGGGTCCGATGACCGAGTTGATGGCGTGCCATGCGCAGAAAGGCGGAATTTGGGTCCGATGACCGAGTTGATGTTGATGGCCCGCCATGCACAGGAAGGCGGAATTTGGGTCCGATGACCGATTTGAAGGCGTGCCATGCGCAGAAAGGCGGAGTTTGGGTCCGATGACCGAGTTGATATTGATGGCCCGCCATGCGCAGGAAGGCGGAATTTGGGTCCGATGACCTGACATACGCATGGAGTCCGACTCGGGGGCCGATGTTCGATTCGATGACTTGCATTGTGGGTAAAGTCGGAAGTTGTGGTCTTTGACCCGATTCGATGACCAGACTTCGGCTGCTTGAGAATCGGACAAATAACTTATATAGGGGAGGTAGTGTTCTCGAGCATCCTCCCCCCGTGCCCGTTTATGTCGATTGATGCTGGTGCTCGACTGGTTGGAGCGCTCGGATGCAAAAATCTTGCACCAGGATTTATCGATTGTGATGGACACGGCAAGTCTCCTGATTGCTATGCAGGAGCTCATCGTGAATCTCTATGCGGCCTTGGTATGGACTCGACCTGCGGAATGGTTCGGCAATGGTAGTCGCTCCAACACGTCCTTGCAATGGCCACAGAGGTGATTCGACTAGAGCTCCAGTCTAGCTTTTGGGTTGCTTGGCGGACTGGTATAGCCGCGATCGAGTTCCGGCCATGAACGTTTTAGATAGCTCTTGGGCTTTCTGGGACGGAAGTCGGAAGTTTGGGCTGTTGTCCGATTTGATGACCATTCTTCGGATGTGTGAGAATCGGACAAATAACTTATATAGGGGACTGTGTTGTCTCACGCAGCCCCCTCCGTGCCCCTCTATCTCGACCGATGTTGGTGCTTGAAAGGGTTGGGATCGCTCGGATTTATAAACGTGCACCACCATTTGTCGAGTGTGAGGGACGCGGCAGGTCTCCTAAATGCTATACGGGCGCTCTCTGAGAATCTCTATCCGGCCTCGACACAGACTAGTCTTGCTGAATGGTTTGGCACTGGTAGTCGATCCAACACGTCGTTGTTGTGGCCGCCTAGGCGATTCGATTCGAGCCCCCGTCTAGCTTTTGGGTTGCTTGGCGGATTTTGCCCTATCCGCAAGTGAGCTCGGTCCCTAAACGTTCGAGAAACCCGATTGCTATGCGCCGACTCTCTTTCTTGCGAGCCTCCATCTAGCTTTTGGGTCTCTACGGAACGGAAGTCGGAATCTGGGACCGTTGTTTGATTCGACGAGGCAGACTACGGTTGTGCGAGAATCGGACAAATAACTTATATAGGGGAGGTGTTGACTGGAGCATTCTCCCCCGTGCCCCTCTAACTCGACCAATGCTGGCGCTCGAACGGTGGTAGCGCTCGGATTTTCGTTGAGCGCCAGCATTGGTCGATTTAGAGGGGCATGCGAGATTCCCGAATGCTATGCGAGGGCTCTAACGGAAATGTCTATTGGTTTCGGTATGGATGCAATTGCGAGTGGTTCGGCAAAGGTAGTCGTTCCGATGCGTCCATGTCGTGGCCAAATCGATAATTCGATTTGAGCCCTCGTATAGCATTTGGGTCTCTCGATGTGATTCCGCATTCCAGTCCCTTTGGGCACTGCTTGAGCCGCATCCCAGGGGGTTCCCTTCCCAATAATCTGCCTCGCAACCCGATTGCTATGCGGTGAGGCTCCTCGGCCGCCTCGGAACTATCTGTGTATCAGACGCATCGCGGGATAAGGGGTTGGCAACGGTAGTCGCCCCAAGCGCGTCCGATGCTTGGACCATTCCGAGGCGGCCCTGAAGCCTCTTCCGTCTAGCCGTTGGGTCCTTCTCGCCGCATCCCTTGCCTCGCACCCCGATTGCTATGCGGTGAGGCTCCTCGGCCGCCTTGGAACTATCTGTGTATCAGACGCATCGCGGGATAAGGGGTTGTCACTGGTAGTCGCCCCAAGCGCGTCCGATGCTTGGACCATTCCGAGGCGGCCCTGAAGCCTCTTCCGTCTAGCCGTTGGGTCCTTCTCGCCGCATCCCTCGACTCGCACCCCGATTGCTATGCGGTGAGGCTCCTCGGCCGCCTTGGAACTATCTGTGTATCGGACGCGTCGCGGGATAAGGGGTTGTCACTGGTAGTCGCCCCAAGCGCGTCCGATGCTTGGACCATTCCGAGGCGGCCCTGAAGCCTCTTCCGTCTAGCCGTTGGGTCCTTCTCGCCGCATCCCTCGCCTCGCACCCCGATTGCTATGCGGTGAGGCTCCTCGGCCGCCTTGGAACTATCTGTGTATCGGACGCGTCGCGGGATAAGGGGTTGTCACTGGTAGTCGCCCCAAGCGCGTGCGATGCATGGACCATTCCCAGGCGGCCCTGAAGCCTCTTCCGTCTAGCCGTTGGGTCCTTCTCGCCGCATCCCTTGCCTCGCACCCCGATTGCTATGCGGTGAGGCTCCTCGGCCGCCTTGGAACTATCTGTGTATCGGACGCGTCGCGGGATAAGGGGTTGTCACTGGTAGTCGCCCCAAGCGCGTCCGATGCTTGGACCATTCCGAGGCGGCCCTGAAGCCTCTTCCGTCTAGCCGTTGGGTCCTTCTCGCCGCATCCCTCGCCTCGCACCCCGATTGCTATGCGGTGAGGCTCCTCGGCCGCCTTGGAACTATCTGTGTATCGGACGCGTCGCGGGATAAGGGGTTGTCACTGGTAGTCGCCCCAAGCGCGTCCGATGCTTGGACCATTCCGAGGCGGCCCTGAAGCCTCTTCCGTCTAGCCGTTGGGTCCTTCTCGCCGCATCCCTCGCCTCGCACCCCGATTGCTATGCGGTGAGGCTCCTCGGCCGCCTTGGAACTATCTGTGTATCGGACGCGTCGCGGGATAAGGGGTTGTCACTGGTAGTCGCCCCAAGCGCGTCCGATGCTTGGACCATTCCGAGGCGGCCCTGAAGCCTCTTCCGTCTAGCCGTTGGGTCCTTCTCGCCGCATCCCTCGCCTCGCACCCCGATTGCTATGCGGTGAGGCTCCTCGGCCGCCTTGGAACTATCTGTGTATCGGACGCATCGCGGGATAAGGGGTTGTCACTGGTAGTCGCCCCAAGCGCGTCCGATGCTTGGACCATTCCGAGGCGGCCCTGAAGCCTCTTCCGTCTAGCCGTTGGGTCCTTCTCGCCGCATCCCTCGCCTCGCACCCCGATTGCTATGCGGTGAGGCTCCTCGGCCGCCTTGGAACTATCTGTGTATCGGACGCGTCGCGGGATAAGGGGTTGTCACTGGTAGTCGCCCCAAGCGCGTCCGATGCTTGGACCATTCCGAGGCGGCCCTGAAGCCTCTTCCGTCTAGCCGTTGGGTCCTTC
Source organism: Cryptomeria japonica (assembly GCF_030272615.1). Lineage (NCBI taxonomy): Eukaryota > Viridiplantae > Streptophyta > Pinopsida > Cupressales > Cupressaceae > Cryptomeria > Cryptomeria japonica. The sequence goes on along the minus strand of NW_026729050.1, from coordinate 151,728 downwards.
TCGCCGCATCCCTCGCCTCGCACCCCGATTGCTATGCGGTGAGGCTCCTCGGCCGCCTTGGAACTATCTGTGTATCGGACGCGTCGCGGGATAAGGGGTTGTCACTGGTAGTCGCCCCAAGCGCGTCCGATGCTTGGACCATTCCGAGGCGGACCTGAAGCCTCTTCCGTCTAGCCGTTGGGTCCTTCTCGCCGCATCCCTCGCCTCGCACCCCGATTGCTATGCGGTGAGGCTCCTCGGCCGCCTTGGAACTATCTGTGTATCGGACGCGTCGCGGGATAAGGGGTTGTCACTGGTAGTCGCCCCAAGCGCGTCCGATGCTTGGACCATTCCGAGGCGGCCCTGAAGCCTCTTCCGTCTAGCCGTTGGGTCCTTCTTGCCGCATCCCTCGCCTCGCACCCCGATTGCTATGCGGTGAGGCTCCTCGGCCGCCTTGGAACTATCTGTGTATCGGACGCGTCGCGGGATAAGGGGTTGTCACTGGTAGTCGCCCCAAGCGCGTCCGATGCTTGGACCATTCCGAGGCGGCCCTGAAGCCTCTTCCGTCTAGCCGTTGGGTCCTTCTCGCCGCATCCCTCGCCTCGCACCCCGATTGCTATGCGGTGAGGCTCCTCGGCCGCCTTGGAACTATCTGTGTATCGGACGCATCGCGGGATAAGGGGTTGTCACTGGTAGTCGCCCCAAGCGCGTCCGATGCTTGGACCATTCCGAGGCGGCCCTGAAGCCTCTTCCGTCTAGCCGTTGGGTCCTTCTCGCCGCATCCCTCGCCTCGCACCCCGATTGCTATGCGGTGAGGCTCCTCGGCCGCCTTGGAACTATCTGTGTATCGGACGCGTCGCGGGATAAGGGGTTGTCACTGGTAGTCGCCCCAAGCGCGTCCGATGCTTGGACCATTCCGAGGCGGACCTGAAGCCTCTTCCGTCTAGCCGTTGGGTCCTTCTCGCCGCATCCCTCGCCTCGCACCCCGATTGCTATGCGGTGAGGCTCCTCGGCCGCCTTGGAACTATCTGTGTATCGGACGCGTCGCGGGATAAGGGGTTGTCACTGGTAGTCGCCCCGAGCGCGTCCGATGCTTGGACCATTCCGAGGCGGCCCTGAAGCCTCTTCCGTCTAGCCGTTGGGTCCTTCTCGCCGCATCCCTCGCCTCGCACCCCGATTGCTATGCGGTGAGGCTCCTCGGCCGCCTTGGAACTATCTGTGTATCGGACGCGTCGCGGGATAAGGGGTTGTCACTGGTAGTCGCCCCAAGCGCGTCCGATGCTTGGACCATTCCGAGGCGGACCTGAAGCCTCTTCCCTCTAGCCGTTGGGGCTTTCTCGCCGCATCCCTCGCCTCGCACCCCGATTGCTATTCGGTGAGGCTCCTCGGCCGACTTGGAACTATCTGTGTATCGGACGCATCGCGGGATAAGGGGTTGGCAGTGGTAGTCGCCCCAAGCGCGTCCGATGCTTGGACCATTCCGAGGCGGCCCTGCAGCCTCTTCCGTCTAGCCGTTGGGGCCATCTCGCTGCATCCCCCACCTCGCACCACGATTGCTATGCGGTGAGGCTCCTTGGCCGCCTCGGAACTATCTGTGTATCGGACGCATCGCGGGATAAGGGGTTGTCACTGGTAGTCGCCCCAAGCGCGTCCGATGCTTGGACTATTCCGAGGCGGCCCTGCAGCCTCTTCCGTCTAGCCGTTGGGGCCATCTCGCCGCATCCCCCAGCTCCTCGGCCGCCTCGGAACTATCTGTGTATCGGACGCATCGCGGGATAAGGGGTTGGCAGTGGTAGTCGCCCCAAGCGCGTTCGATGCTTGGACTATTCCGAGGCGGCCCCGCAGCCTCTTCCGTCTACCCTTTGGGGCCATCTCGCCGCATCCCTCGCCTCGCACCCCGATTGCTATGCGGTGAGGCTCCTCGGCCGCCTGGGAACTATCTTCGTATCGGATGCATCGCGGGATAAGGGGTTGTCACTGGTAGTCGCCCCAAGCGCGTCCGATGCTTGGACTATTCCGAGGCGGCCCTGTGGCCTCTTCCGTCTAGCCGTTGGGGCCATCTCGCCGCATCCCTCACCTCGCACCCCCATTGCTATGCGGTGAGGCTCCTCGGCCGCCTTGGAACTGTCTTCGTATCGGAAGCATCGCGGGATAAGGGGTTGTCACTGGTAGTCGCCCCAAGCGCGTCCGATGCTTGGACTATTCCGAGGCGGCCCTGCAGCCTCTTCCGTCTAGCCGTTGGGGCCATCTCGCCGCATCCCCCACCTCGCACCCGGATTGCTATGCGGTGAGGCTCCTCGGCCGCCTTGGAACTATCTTCGTATCGGACGCATCGCGGGATAAGGGGTTGTCACTGGTAGTCGCCCCAAGCGCGTCCGATGCTTGGACTATTCCGACGCGGCCCTGTGGCCTCTTCCGTCTAGCCGTTGGGGCCATCTCGCCGCATCCCCCACCTCGCACCCCGATTGCTATGCGGTGAGGCTCCTCGGCCGCCTTGGAACCATCTTCGTATCGGACGCATCGCGGGATGAGGGGTTGTCACTGGTAGTCGCCCCAAGCGCGTCCGATGCTTGGACCATTCCGAGGCGGCCCTGAAGCCTCTTCCGTCTAGCCGTTGGGGCCTTCCCGCCCCATCCCTCGCCTCGCACCCCCGATTGCTATGCGGTGAGGCTCCTCGGCCGCCTTGGAACCATCTGTGTATCGGACGCATCGCGGGATAAGGGGTTGGCACTGGTAGTCGCCCCAAGCGCGTCCGATGCTTGGAGCATTCCGAGGTGGCCCTGAAGCCTCTTCCGTCTAGCCGTTGGGGCCTTCCCGCCCCATCCCTCGCCTCGCACCCCGATTGATATGCGGTGAGGCTCCTCGGCCGCCTTGGAACTATCTGTGTATCGGACGCATCGCGGGATAAGGGGTTGGCACTGGTAGTCGTCCCAATCGCGTCCGATGCTTGGACCATTCCGAGGCGGCCCTGCAGCCTCTTCCGTTTAGCCGTCGGGGCCTTCCCGCCGCATCCCTCGCCTCGCATCCCGATTCCTATGCGGTGAGTCTTCTCGGCCGCCGCGGAACTATACCTGTTATTGCTACTGCATCCTTCGGCTGGTAACCTCCTCTGCCGCCTTGGAACGTTCTCTTTGTCGGACGCGTCGCGGGATAAGGGGTTGGCACTGGTAGTCGCCCCAAGCGCGCCCGATGCATAGACCGCTCCGAGTTGACCTTGCTTTCAGCCTCTCACATGCATAGACCTCTCTGAGTCGACCCTGCAGCCTCTCACGTTTAGCCTTTGGAATCTCGCCTCACAACATGATTGCTATCCTTGATGCATCCCTTGCCTCGAGCCCTGATTGCTTTCTTGGCTGCATCCCTCCTCTCCTCACAGCCCGGTTGTCATCACTGCTTCATCCGTCGCTTCATGCATTCTGGCTGCTGGGCCCTTCCCACCGCACACCTCGATTGCTATCTCTTCTGCATCACACACCCCGATTGCTATCTCTGCTACATCCCTCGGCTCTCACTTCTGCATCCTTCGCCTCCCACCTCGATTGCTATCAATGCTGCATCCGTAACCTCACACCCCGATTGCTATGCGGGGAGGCTCCTTGGCCGCCTTGGAAATTTCTGTGTGTCGGACGCACCGCGGGATAAGGGGTTGGCACTGGTAGTCGCCCCAAGTGCGCCCGATTCTTAGACCGCTTCGAGGTGACCTCGTAGCCTCTTTCGTCCAGGCTTCCTGCCTTCAACGCCCTTTTTACACCTCGATTGCTATGCGCGGGCTCGTTGGCGTCTATCACCTCTCTGCGAAGAGTGGCACGATGATTGTTGGGGTAAATCGTAGCAGTCCGATCTCTGGCCTTGGGCCATTGTGAGGGCTGATCGATTTCCTGTGCGCATCTCGTGTTCGCCCAGTAACAGACTCGACGACTTGTAATCGGTCTTGTTCCCGATTGTTCCTGGAGGTAGTCTTCGGAACTCTTGGATTTGACCTGTCACTCGAACTGTCCTCTTCCGAGGATGCTTGTGTGTGTGTGCTTGTGCCATTTCCTTGGCGGTATTAACGAGATATTAAAGAGCGGAGTGAGCGCCTCGCCCAGCTATGTTTGGGGCTCTCACTCCCTTACCCGGTGTGCGACCGCTTTGCACGTAGGTTGCGGAGCATCGCGACTCTTTCGATGTTTGGCGGTTGTCTTCCGGTGATGCGTTGGTCCCGAAGTGCACGTTACTAGCATTTCTGCCATTGTTCTCGATCTTTGGC
>NW_026729050.1:117500-137500 GCF_030272615.1 Cryptomeria japonica | reverse complement strand
TGCGCACCTTGATGCGCACGCCTTGGCTGGGCTGCGCACCTTGGTGGGCGCCATGGTGCGCACCTTTCGTGCGCTCCAAGGTGCGCACGAAGTCGGAGCTCGGTTTGCCCCGGGTGCGCACCTTGGTGGGCGCCATGGTGCACTCCGAGGTGCCCAAGATTGGTGCGCACCAAGGAGCGCTCCGAAGTGCGCTCCAAGGTGCGCAGGTGCGCGCGAAGTCGAAAGTTGGGTTAATTGTCCGGTTTGCCTCGGGTGCGCACCTTGCGTGCACCTTCGCCAGGGTGGGCGCCTTGGTGCGCACACCTTGGCTGGGCTGCGCACCCGGGCGCGCACACCTTGGCACCCGCGTTTCCTTCATTTTAAATTTTTTTTTTTTACAATCTCTCAAGTGGGAAATTCTATAATCTCAACTTTTTTTGCCTTTTCAGGAAACTTTTGAATGGAGCGCATCATTGGTGCGCTCCGAAGTGTGCTCCAAGGTGCGCACCTCTGGTGTGCTCCAAAGCTCTCTCCAGCTGCGTGCACCTGCCCCGGCCGCGCACCCGGCCCCGCCCAGCTTCGCTCACCTGTCCCGGGCGTCTGGTGCGGAACCTTAGAGTAAGAAACATCACCGTGCACCTTGGCCAACGTGCGCGACTCGACCGAGCGCGCACTGGCCGAGGTGCACACCGATTTCACCTGGGTGCGCGCGCAGCACCTCGGGCGCACCGGGGTGCGCGCACAACGCCCGGGTTGCACCGTGGCCTGTGTGCTCGGGGCGCCTCGGGTGCGCGCTCGGTGTCGCCCCCCGCGCGCGCGGTAGTGCGGGCAGCGCACCCCGGCCCGGCCCGGCCCCGACGAGAACGCAAACGGGCAAAAGGTTTATTCAAATAGCATTGCGACGCCCGGCGAAAAACTAAGAAAGGGTGCAACACCGGGACTTCCCGGGAGGTCACCCATCCCAGTACTACTCCGGCCCAAGCGCGCTTAACTGCGGAGTTCTGATGGGATCCGGTGCACTAACGCTGGTATGATCGCACCCGTTATGAGCTTGTCGCAGTGTGTACTTAGCAAACCGCGACCCACGTGCGAATCCACCCCGGCCACCCACCCCCGTCGAGGTGCACACCCTCCCTCGCGAAGTGCGCCCCGTTCGCCAAGTGTGAGCCCTGCCCGGGTGCGCGCACCTTGCTAGGGCGTCGGGTGTGCACCCGGCCCGGCCTACGTGCGTGCACCTGGACGGGGCGTCGTGTGCGTGCAGTGTCCCGTCTGCAACGCGGTGCCCACACACCACCTCGGGCGCAACGACCTGCGCTCACATGTGGGCCGAGTGCACCTTGGTGCATGTTCGGGGCGCCTCGGGTGCACGCTCGATCTTGCCCCGGTGCACCAAGGCGCTCGGTTTGCCCCGGGTGCGCACTTGGTGCAAGGTGGGCACCCAAAATAGGGATCAAGCACCAAAACACAAGTTTCGGGATGCAAAATGGGACCCAAGGACCACAAATGCGTTCCAAGACCCATGATGGGTCCACGAGAACAAAAATGTGTTCCGAGACTTAATAAACAAATATTGGGTTTTAGGAGAAGAAACATGCTCTGATGCCCAAAACGAGAATCGACCCCGAAAAGGCCACAGGCCAAAAGTGGGATGCGAGACAAAAAAAAATGGGACCCGAGGACCAAAATTGGGTTCCCAGGTCGAAGACAGGGCAACCGGACAAGAAACGACCTCTAAGGCTCGAAATGAGTCCCGACGACTAAAACTTGACAAGAAGCACCCATCAGGCACCCAACTCGACACCCATGGGATGCCGACCCACCCGGGCTTCCACCTAGCACACCTTGGCACCCACCCACCCTCGCACCCAACCTCGCACCCAACTTAGCACCTTTGAACCCACATTGGCACTCACCCTGACCCTGGCACCTTGGAACCCACATTGGCACTCACCTTGACCCTGGCACCCACCTTTGCACTCACCTTGGGACCCACCCTGGCTCCCACCTCGGCACCCACCCAGACACCCACCTTGGTTCCTTGGCACCCACCTTGGATCCTTGGCACCCACCCCGACACCCACCTTGGCACGCAACTTGGCTACTTGCCACCCACCTTGGCTCCTTGACGCCCACCCCGACAACCACCCCGTGACCTACCCTGGCTAGGGTTGGTGCACACCCACCCTGGTGCCCACCTTGGCACCCACCCCATGACCCACCTTGGCACGCACCTTAGTACCCACCCCGTTACCCACCCTAGGACCCACCCCGTGACCCACCTTGGCCAGGGTGGGTGCCTTGGTGCGCACAACTTGCCTGGGCTGCACACCAGGGCGGGCTCAAGATGGCACCCGCGTTCCGTTTTTTTCACTATCTTTCAAAACGGAAATTTTAAAATCTCGTTTTTTTTTTTTTTTGCCTTTTCTGGAAATTAGTGAAGGCAGCGCATCAAAGGTGCGCAATGCTGGTGCGAACCCGGGAGCGCTCCGATGTGTGCTCCAAGGTGCGGCGTGCACGAAGTCCGAGCCCGGCTTGCCCCGGGTGCGCACCTCGCGTGCACCTTCGCCGGGGTGAGCACCTTGGCTGGGTTGCGCGCCCTGGTGCGCACCAAGGAGCGCTCTGAAGTGTGCTCCAAGGTGCGGCGTGCACGAAGTCGGAGCTCGGTTTGCCCCGGGTGTGCACCTCGGGTGCGCACCTCGCGTGCACCTTCGCTGCGGTGGGCACCTTGGCTGGGTTGCGCGCCTTGGTGGGCACCATGCAGTGCACGAAGTCGGAGCCCGGTTTGCCCCGGGCGCGCACCTCCGCCAGGGTGGGCACCTTGGTGCGCACAACTTGCCTGGGCTGCGCACCAGGAAGGGCTCAAGATGGCACCCGCGTTCCGTTTTTTTCACTATCTTTCAGAACGGAAATTTTAAAATATCGTTTTTTTTTGCCTTTTCTGGAAATTAGTGAAGGCAGCGCATCAAAGGTGCGCAACGCTGGTGCGAACCTGGGAGCGCTCCGATGTGTGCTCCAAGGTGCGGCGTGCACGAAGTCGGAGCCCGGTTTGCCCCGGGTGCGCCCTGGTGGGCACCATGGTGCGCACCAAGGAGCGCTCCGAAGTGTGCTCCAAGGTGCGGCCTGCACGAAGTCGGAGCCCGGTTTGCCCCGGGCGTGCACCGCGGGTGGGCACCTTGGTGCGCATGCCTTGCCTGGGCTGCGCACCAGGGCGGGCTCAAGATGGCACCCGCGTTCCGTTTTTTTCACTATCTTTCAAAACGGAAATTTTAAAATCTCATTTTTTTTTGCCTTTTCTGGAAATTAGTGAAGGCAGCGCATCAAAGGTGCGCACCTCGCTGCCCACCACGGTGCGCAACGCCGGTGGGCACCCGGGAGTGCTTCGAAGTGTGCTCCAAGGTGCTGCGTGCACGTTGTCGGAGCCCGGTTTGCCCCGGGTGCGCACCTCGCGTGCACCTTCGTCGGGGTGGGCACCTTGGCTGGGTTTGCCCCGGCTGCGCTCCGAAGCGGGGTTATTGGAGCGCCGCCTCTTTTTTTGTCGGAGCGTTTGGTGGGGTTTCTCGCATTGGCTCTTCCCAGGCCCGGTTGCCACCCTGGCGCGCACGAAGTCGGAAGTAGGGTTAATTGCCCGGGTGCGCACCTTTGCCAGGGTGGGCACCTTACCTGGGCTGTGCACCAGGGCGGGCTCAAGATGGCACCCGCGTTCCGTTTTTTTCACTATCTTTCAAAACGGAAATTTTAAAATCTCCTCTTTTTTTTGCCTTTTCTGGAAATTAGTGAAGGCAGCGCATCAAAGGTGCGCACCTCGCTGCCCACCTTGGTGTGCTCTGAGGTGCGCACCCGGGAGCGCTACGAAGTGTGCTCCAAGGTGCGGCGTGCACGTTGTCGGAGCCCGGTTTGCCCCGGGTGCGCACCTCGCCTGCACCTTGGCCGGGGTGGGCACCCTGGCTGGGTTTGCCCAGGGTGCGCTCCGAAGCGGGGTTACTGGAGCGCCCCCTCTTTTTTTGTCAGAGCGTTTGGTGGGGTTTCTCGCATTGGCTCTTCCCAGGCCCGGTTGTTGGGTGCGCTCCCACCCTGGCGCGCGCGAAGTTGGAAGTTGGGTTAATTGCCCGGGCGCGCACCTTCGCCAGGGTGGGCACCTTGGTGCGCACACCTTGGCTGGGCTGCGCACCAGGGCGGGCTCAAGATGGCACCAGCATTCCCTTTTTCTCACTATCTTTCAAAACGGAAATTTTAAAATCTCGTTTTTTTTTGCCTTTTATGGAAATTAGTGAAGGCATCGCATCAAAGGTGCGCACCTCGCTGCCCACCTTGGTGTGCTCCGAGGTGCCCACCACGGTGCGCTCCGAGGTGCCCACCACGGTGCGCAACGCCGGTGCGAACCCGGGAGCGCCCCGATGTGTGCTCCAAGGTGCGGCGTGCACGAAGCCGGACCCCGGTTTGCCCCGGGTGCGCACCTCGCGTGCACCTTGGTGCGCACACCTTGGCTGGGTTGCGCGGCCTGGTGGGCACCATGGTGCGCACCAAGGAGCGCTCCGAAGTGTGCTCCAAGGTGCGGCGTGCACGAAGTCCTAGCCCGGTTTGCCCCGGGTGCGCACCTTCGCCGCGGTGGGCACCATGGCGTGCACGAAGTCGGAGCCCGGTTTGCCCCGGGTGCGCACCTCGCGTGCACCTTCGCCGGGGTGGGCACCTCGGCTGGGTTGCGCGCCCTGGTGCGCACCAAGGAGCGCTCCGAAGTGTGCTCCAAGGTGCGGCGTGCACGAAGTCGGAGCCCGGTTTGCCCCGGGTGCGCACCTTCGCCGCGGTGGGCACCCTGGTGCGCACCATGGCGTGCACGAAGTCGGAGCCCGGTTTGCCCCGGGTGCGCACCTCGCGTGCACCTTCGGCGGGGTTGCGCGCCCTGGTGCGCACCAAGGAGCGCTCCGAAGTGTGCTCCAAGGTGCGGCGTGCACGAAGTCGGAGCCCGGTTTGCCCCGGGTGCGCACCTCGCGTGCACCTTCGGCGGGGTTGCGCGCCCTGGTGGGCACCATGGTGCGCACCAAGGAGCGCTCCGAAGTGTGCTCCAAGGTGCGGCGTGCACGAAGTCGGAGCCCGGTTTGCCCCGGGTGCGCACCTCGCGTGCACCTTCGCCGCGGTGGGCACCATGGCGTGCACGAAGTCGGAGCCCGGTTTGCCCCGGGTGCGCACCTCGCGTGCACCTTCGCCGGGGTGGGCACCTCGGCTGGGTTGCGCGCCCTGGTGCGCACCAAGGAGCGCTCCGAAGTGTGCTCCAAGGTGCGGCGTGCACGAAGTCGGAGCCCGGTTTGCCCCGGGTGCGCACCTCGCGTGCACCTTCGCCGCGGTGGGCACCATGGCGTGCACGAAGTCGGAGCCCGGTTTGCCTCGGGTGCGCACCCCGCGTGCACCTTCGCCGGGGTGGGCACCTCGGCTGGGTTGCGCGCCCTGGTGCGCACCAAGGAGCGCTCCGAAGTGTGCTCCAAGGTGCGGCGTGCACGAAGTCGGAGCCCGGTTTGCCCCGGGTGCGCACCTCGCGTGCACCTTCGCCGCGGTGGGCACCTTGGCTGGGTTGGGCACCATTGAGCGCTCCGAAGTGTGCTCCAAGGTGCGCACCATGGCCCTCCAAGGTGCGCAGCATGGCGTGCACGAAGTCGGAGCCCGGTTTGCCCCGGGTGCGCACCTCGCGTGCACCTTCGCCAGGGTGGGCACCTCGGTGCGCACACCTTCTCAATGTTTTCTTGCCTTTTCTGGAAATTGGTGAAGGCAGCGCATCAAAGGTGCGCACCTCGGTGTGCTCCGAGGTGCGAACCCGAGAGCGCTCCGAGGTGCCCACGAAGTCGAAAGTCGGGTTAATTGCATTGTTTTCCCCGGGTGCGCTCCGAGGTGCGCAACATCGGTGCGCACCAAGGAGGGCTCCGAAGTGTGCTCCAAGGTGCGCACGATTCGGAGCTCGGTTTGCCCGGGGTGCGCACACCTTGGCTGGGTTGCGCACCCTTTGTGCGCTCCAAGGTGCGCACGAAGTCGGAGCTCGGTTTGCCCCGGGTGCGCACCTTCGCCAGGGTGCGCACCTTGATGCGCACGCCTTGGCTGGGCTGCGCACCTTGGTGGGCGCCATGGTGCGCACCTTTCGTGCGCTCCAAGGTGCGCACGAAGTCGGAGCTCGGTTTGCCCCGGGTGCGCACCTTGGTGGGCGCCATGGTGCACTCCGAGGTGCCCAAGATTGGTGCGCACCAAGGAGCGCTCCGAAGTGCGCTCCAAGGTGCGCAGGTGCGCGCGAAGTCGAAAGTTGGGTTAATTGTCCGGTTTGCCTCGGGTGCGCACCTTGCGTGCACCTTCGCCAGGGTGGGCGCCTTGGTGCGCACACCTTGGCTGGGCTGCGCACCCGGGCGCGCACACCTTGGCACCCGCGTTTCCTTCATTTTAAATTTTTTTTTTTTACAATCTCTCAAGTGGGAAATTCTATAATCTCAACTTTTTTTGCCTTTTCAGGAAACTTTTGAATGGAGCGCATCATTGGTGCGCTCCGAAGTGTGCTCCAAGGTGCGCACCTCTGGTGTGCTCCAAAGCTCTCTCCAGCTGCGTGCACCTGCCCCGGCCGCGCACCCGGCCCCGCCCAGCTTCGCTCACCTGTCCCGGGCGTCTGGTGCGGAACCTTAGAGTAAGAAACATCACCGTGCACCTTGGCCAACGTGCGCGACTCGACCGAGCGCGCACTGGCCGAGGTGCACACCGATTTCACCTGGGTGCGCGCGCAGCACCTCGGGCGCACCGGGGTGCGCGCACAACGCCCGGGTTGCACCGTGGCCTGTGTGCTCGGGGCGCCTCGGGTGCGCGCTCGGTGTCGCCCCCCGCGCGCGCGGTAGTGCGGGCAGCGCACCCCGGCCCGGCCCGGCCCCGACGAGAACGCAAACGGGCAAAAGGTTTATTCAAATAGCATTGCGACGCCCGGCGAAAAACTAAAAAAGGGTGCAACACCGGGACTTCCCGGGAGGTCACCCATCCCAGTACTACTCCGGCCCAAGCGCGCTTAACTGCGGAGTTCTGATGGGATCCGGTGCACTAACGCTGGTATGATCGCACCCGTTATGAGCTTGTCGCAGTGTGTACTTAGCAAACCGCGACCCACGTGCGAATCCACCCCGGCCACCCACCCCCGTCGAGGTGCACACCCTCCCTCGCGAAGTGCGCCCCGTTCGCCAAGTGTGAGCCCTGCCCGGGTGCGCGCACCTTGCTAGGGCGTCGGGTGTGCACCCGGCCCGGCCTACGTGCGTGCACCTGGACGGGGCGTCGTGTGCGTGCAGTGTCCCGTCTGCAACGCGGTGCCCACACACCACCTCGGGCGCAACGACCTGCGCTCACATGTGGGCCGAGTGCACCTTGGTGCATGTTCGGGGCGCCTCGGGTGCACGCTCGATCTTGCCCCGGTGCACCAAGGCGCTCGGTTTGCCCCGGGTGCGCACTTGGTGCAAGGTGGGCACCCAAAATAGGGATCAAGCACCAAAACACAAGTTTCGGGATGCAAAATGGGACCCAAGGACCACAAATGCGTTCCAAGACCCATGATGGGTCCACGAGAACAAAAATGTGTTCCGAGACTTAATAAACAAATATTGGGTTTTAGGAGAAGAAACATGCTCTGATGCCCAAAACGAGAATCGACCCCGAAAAGGCCACAGGCCAAAAGTGGGATGCGAGACAAAAAAAAATGGGACCCGAGGACCAAAATTGGGTTCCCAGGTCGAAGACAGGGCAACCGGACAAGAAACGACCTCTAAGGCTCGAAATGAGTCCCGACGACTAAAACTTGACAAGAAGCACCCATCAGGCACCCAACTCGACACCCATGGGATGCCGACCCACCCGGGCTTCCACCTAGCACACCTTGGCACCCACCCACCCTCGCACCCAACCTCGCACCCAACTTAGCACCTTTGAACCCACATTGGCACTCACCCTGACCCTGGCACCTTGGAACCCACATTGGCACTCACCTTGACCCTGGCACCCACCTTTGCACTCACCTTGGGACCCACCCTGGCTCCCACCTCGGCACCCACCCAGACACCCACCTTGGTTCCTTGGCACCCACCTTGGATCCTTGGCACCCACCCCGACACCCACCTTGGCACGCAACTTGGCTACTTGCCACCCACCTTGGCTCCTTGACGCCCACCCCGACAACCACCCCGTGACCTACCCTGGCTAGGGTTGGTGCACACCCACCCTGGTGCCCACCTTGGCACCCACCCCATGACCCACCTTGGCACGCACCTTAGTACCCACCCCGTTACCCACCCTAGGACCCACCCCGTGACCCACCTTGGCCAGGGTGGGTGCACCCACCCTGGTGCCCACCTTGGCACCCACCCATCCTAGCACCCAGCCTGTGACCGGGCTTGGAACCCAACCTTGCACCCGTCTTGGCCAGTGTGGGTGCGCACCCATCCTGGCACCCACGTTGTGACACACCCTTTAACCCACGCACCCTAGCAGCCACGTTGGCACCCACCTTGGAACACAACCTAGCAACTTGGCACCCACCCCGTGACCCACCTTGGCATCCACCATAGCAGTCGCCCACTTGGCACCCACCTTGGAACCCAAGTTGGCACCCACCTCGGCACCCACCTTGACACTTGTGGACCCACCTTGCCACTCACCCTAGCATCGACCCATCCTAGCACCCACCCTGGCACCTTTGCACCCTAGCACTCACCCATCCTAGCACCTAACCTGTGACCCACCTTGACACTCACCCTCGCACCCACCTTGGAACCCAACCTAGCACCCACCCACCCTGACACCAACCCTAGCACCTACCCACCCTTGCACCCACCCTGTGACCCATCTTGGCACCCACCCATCCTACCACTCAACCTATCACCCACCTTCTCACCCACCTTGGCATCCACCTTAGCACCCACCCACACTGGCACCTTGGCACCCACCTCGGGCAAGGTGGGTGCACACCCACCCTGACACCCAATTTAGAACCAACCGAGCATGTTACCCACCTTGGCACCCACATTGCAGCCCACCCTAGTACCCACCCTATGACCCACATTGGCATCCACACCCTAGCACCCAGGCACCTCGACACCCGCCTTGACACGCACCCTAGCACTAAACCTGTGACCCACCTTGGAACTCACCCTAGAACCCACCCACCCTGTGAACCACCTTGGCATCCACCTTAGCACCCACCCACCTTGGCACCCACTCTAGCACTCACCCATCCTAACACCCAACTTGTTACCCACCTTGGCACCCGCCCTCGCGTCCACCTTGAAACCCACCCTAGCACCCACCCACGCAGGAGCCCACCTTGGCACCCAACCTAACACCCACGCATCCTGGCACCCAACTTGTGACCCACCTTGGAACCCACCCTAGTACCCACCTTTGAACCCACTATATCACCAACCCACCTTGGCACCCACCCTATGACCCTCTTTGGAATCCACCCTAGCACGCACCCACCCTGGCACCCACCATGGAGCGCACCCTAGCACCCACCCACCTCGGCACGCACCTCAACACCCACCTTGGTGTGCGCACTGCGCCAACCTCTCAAAGACCCTATGTGGTGCGCTCCAAAGTGTACACCTTTGGTGCGCTCCAAGGTGCGCACCTTTGGTGCACACCGAGGTGCACACCAAAGTGTGCACCGAGGTGAGCACCAAAGTGCACTCCAAGGTGCACACCAAGGCGTGCACCTTTGGTGCGGTCAATGCAAACGAATTCGGAAGTTGGGGTCGATGTCCTAATCGCTGCTGCAGACTACACGTATGAGAATCGGACAAATAGCTTTATATAGGGGAGGTGTTGCGTTTGATGGGTCGACTCCCCTGGTTGTGTGCACTGCACCAACTTCAAAGACCCTGTCTTGTTTAAGAAGTCAAAAGTTGGGGTGGATGTCCTAATCATTGCTGCAGTCTACGCATGTATGAGAATCAGACAAATAGCTTATATAGGGGAGGTGTTGCATTCGGTGGGTTGACTCCCCTGGTTGTGCGCACTGCGCCAACCTCAAAGACCCCGCATAGCAGAAGAAGTCGGAAGTCGGATTTTGGTGAGCACCAAGGCGTGCACCTTTGGTGCGGTCAACGCAGACGAATTCAGAAGTTGGGGTGGATGTCCTAATCGTTGTTGCAGGCTACACATGTATGAGAATCAGACAAATAGCTTATATAGGGGAGGTGTTGGGTTTGATGGGTCAACTCCCTTGGTTGTGCGCATTACGCCAACCTCAAAGACCTTGTTTTCGTTAAGAAGTCAAAAGTTGGGGTCAATGTCCTAATGGCTCCTGTAGGCTACACATGTATGAGAATCGGACAAATAGCTTATATAGGGGAGGTGTTGGGTTTGATGGGTCGACTCCCCTGGTTGTGCGCATTACGTCAACCTCAAAGACCTTGTTTTCGTTAAGAAGTCAAAAGTTGGGGTCGATGTCCTAATTGCTCCTGTAGACTACACATGTATGAGAATCAGACAAATAGCTTATATAGGGGAGGTGTTGGGTTTGATGGGTTGACTCCCCTAGTTGTTCGCATTACACCAACCTCAAAGACCTTGTTTTCGTTTAGAAGCCGAAAGTTGGGGTCGATGTCCTAATTGCTCCTGCAGGCTACGCATGTATGAGAATCAGACAAATAGCTTATATAGGGGAGGTGTTGGGTTTGATGGGTCGACTCCCCTGGTTGTGCGCATTGCGCCAACCTCAAAGACCCTGCATTGCGGATGAAGTCGAAAGTCAGAGTTTGGTGTGCTACAAGGTGTGGTCGAAGGTGCTCACCTAGGTGTGCACCTTTGGAGCGCAGGAAAAGTGCCCTCCAAAAGTGCGCACCTTTGGAGTGCACAAAAGTGCCCTCCAAAAGTGCGCACCTTTGGAGCGCACAAAAGTGCCCTCCAAAAAGTGCCCTCCAAAAGTGCGCACCTTTGGAGCGCACAAAAGTGCCCTCCAAAAAGTGCCCTCCAAAAGTGCGCACCTTTGGAGTGCAGAAAAGTGCCCTCCAAAAAGTGCCCTCCAAAAGTGTGCACCTTTGGAGTGCACAAAAGTGCCCTCCAAAAGTGCGCACCTTTGGAGCGCAGAAAAGTGCCCTCCAAAAAGTGCCCTCCAAAAGTGCGCACCTTTGGAGCGCAGAAAAGTGCCCTCCAAAAAGTGCCCTCCAAAAGTGCGCACCTTTGGAGCGCAGAAAAGTGCCCTCCAAAAAGTGCCCTCCAAAAGTGCGCACCTTTGGAGCGCAGAAAAGTGCCCTCCAAAAAGTGCCCTCCAAAAGTGCGCACCTTTGGAGCGCACAAAAGTGCCCTCCAAAAAGTGCCCTCCAAAAGTGCGCACCTTTGGAGCGCACAAAAGTGCCCTCCAAAAGTGCGCACCTTTGGAGCGCACAAAAGTGCCCTCCAAAAGTGCGCACTTTTGGTGCGCACCAAGGCGCTGGTTCGGTCGTTGCAGGCGAGTTCGGAAGTTGGGGTCGATGTCCTGAGCGGAGGTGCAAACTACACAGGTGTCGGAATCGGACAAATAGCTTATATAGGGGAGGTGTATGCTTCGATGGGTCGACTCCCCAGGTTGAGCGCACCGCGCCAACCTCAAAGACCCTACGGTATGGATGAAGTCGGAAGTTGGGTCCGATGACCGATTCGATTAGTAGGTATGCTCATGAGGTCGGAATTTGGGTCCGATGACCTGCCATGTGCAGGAAGGCGAATGTTGGCACTGTGCGTTGCAAGGTGCACACCAAGGTGCTGGTGCGGTCTTTTTAGTCGAGTTCGGAAGTTGGGGTCGATGTCCTGATCGGAGGTGCAAGCTACACAGGTGTGGGAATCGGACAAATAGCTTATATAGGGGAGGTGTATGCTTCGTTGGGTCGACTCCCCGGGTTGAGCGCACCGCGCCAACCTCAAAGACCCTACGGTATGGATGAAGTCGGAAGTTGGGTACGATGACCGATTCGATATGTAGGCATACTCGCGAGGTCGGAATTTGGGTCCGATGACCTGCCATGTGCAGGAAGGCGAATGTTGGCACTGTGCGTTGCAAGGTGCGCACCAAGGCGCTGGTTCGGTCGTTGCAGGCGAGTTCGGAAGTTGGGGTCGATGTCCTGATCGGAGGTGCAAACTACACAGGTGTGGGAATCGGACAAATAGCTTATATAGGGGAGGTGTATGCTTCGTTGGGTCGACTCCCCGGGTTGAGCGCACCGCGCCAACCTCAAAGACCCTACGGTATGGATGAAGTCGGAAGTTGTGTCCGATGACCGATTCGATATGTAGGCATACTCGCGAGGTCGGAATTTGGGTCCGATGACCTGCCATGTGCAGGAAGGCGAATGTTGGGACTGTGCGTCGCAAGGTGCGCACCAAGGCGCTGGTGCCGTCGTTGCAGTCGAGTTCGGAAGTTGGGGTCGATGTCCTGGTCAGAGGTGCAAACTACACAGGTGTGGGAATCGGACAAATAGCTTATATAGGGGAGGTGTATGCTTCGATGGGTCGACTCCCCGGGTTGAGCGCACCGCGCCAACCTCAAAGACCCTACAGTATGGATGAAGTCGGAAGTTGGGTCCGATGACCGATTCGATACGTAGGCATATTGGCGAGGTCTGAATTTGTGTCCGATGACCTGCCATGCGCAGGAAGGCGGAATTTGGGTCCGATGACCGAGTTGATGGCGTGCCATGCGCAGAAAGGCGGAATTTGGGTCCGATGACCGAGTTGATGTTGATGGCCCGCCATGCACAGGAAGGCGGAATTTGGGTCCGATGACCGATTTGAAGGCGTGCCATGCGCAGAAAGGCGGAGTTTGGGTCCGATGACCGAGTTGATATTGATGGCCCGCCATGCGCAGGAAGGCGGAATTTGGGTCCGATGACCTGACATACGCATGGAGTCCGACTCGGGGGCCGATGTTCGATTCGATGACTTGCATTGTGGGTAAAGTCGGAAGTTGTGGTCTTTGACCCGATTCGATGACCAGACTTCGGCTGCTTGAGAATCGGACAAATAACTTATATAGGGGAGGTAGTGTTCTCGAGCATCCTCCCCCCGTGCCCGTTTATGTCGATTGATGCTGGTGCTCGACTGGTTGGAGCGCTCGGATGCAAAAATCTTGCACCAGGATTTATCGATTGTGATGGACACGGCAAGTCTCCTGATTGCTATGCAGGAGCTCATCGTGAATCTCTATGCGGCCTTGGTATGGACTCGACCTGCGGAATGGTTCGGCAATGGTAGTCGCTCCAACACGTCCTTGCAATGGCCACAGAGGTGATTCGACTAGAGCTCCAGTCTAGCTTTTGGGTTGCTTGGCGGACTGGTATAGCCGCGATCGAGTTCCGGCCATGAACGTTTTAGATAGCTCTTGGGCTTTCTGGGACGGAAGTCGGAAGTTTGGGCTGTTGTCCGATTTGATGACCATTCTTCGGATGTGTGAGAATCGGACAAATAACTTATATAGGGGACTGTGTTGTCTCACGCAGCCCCCTCCGTGCCCCTCTATCTCGACCGATGTTGGTGCTTGAAAGGGTTGGGATCGCTCGGATTTATAAACGTGCACCACCATTTGTCGAGTGTGAGGGACGCGGCAGGTCTCCTAAATGCTATACGGGCGCTCTCTGAGAATCTCTATCCGGCCTCGACACAGACTAGTCTTGCTGAATGGTTTGGCACTGGTAGTCGATCCAACACGTCGTTGTTGTGGCCGCCTAGGCGATTCGATTCGAGCCCCCGTCTAGCTTTTGGGTTGCTTGGCGGATTTTGCCCTATCCGCAAGTGAGCTCGGTCCCTAAACGTTCGAGAAACCCGATTGCTATGCGCCGACTCTCTTTCTTGCGAGCCTCCATCTAGCTTTTGGGTCTCTACGGAACGGAAGTCGGAATCTGGGACCGTTGTTTGATTCGACGAGGCAGACTACGGTTGTGCGAGAATCGGACAAATAACTTATATAGGGGAGGTGTTGACTGGAGCATTCTCCCCCGTGCCCCTCTAACTCGACCAATGCTGGCGCTCGAACGGTGGTAGCGCTCGGATTTTCGTTGAGCGCCAGCATTGGTCGATTTAGAGGGGCATGCGAGATTCCCGAATGCTATGCGAGGGCTCTAACGGAAATGTCTATTGGTTTCGGTATGGATGCAATTGCGAGTGGTTCGGCAAAGGTAGTCGTTCCGATGCGTCCATGTCGTGGCCAAATCGATAATTCGATTTGAGCCCTCGTATAGCATTTGGGTCTCTCGATGTGATTCCGCATTCCAGTCCCTTTGGGCACTGCTTGAGCCGCATCCCAGGGGGTTCCCTTTCCAATAATCTGCCTCGCAACCCGATTGCTATGCGGTGAGGCTCCTCGGCCGCCTCGGAACTATCTGTGTATCAGACGCATCGCGGGATAAGGGGTTGGCAACGGTAGTCGCCCCAAGCGCGTCCGATGCTTGGACCATTCCGAGGCGGCCCTGAAGCCTCTTCCGTCTAGCCGTTGGGTCCTTCTCGCCGCATCCCTTGCCTCGCACCCCGATTGCTATGCGGTGAGGCTCCTCGGCCGCCTTGGAACTATCTGTGTATCAGACGCATCGCGGGATAAGGGGTTGTCACTGGTAGTCGCCCCAAGCGCGTCCGATGCTTGGACCATTCCGAGGCGGCCCTGAAGCCTCTTCCGTCTAGCCGTTGGGTCCTTCTCGCCGCATCCCTCGACTCGCACCCCGATTGCTATGCGGTGAGGCTCCTCGGCCGCCTTGGAACTATCTGTGTATCGGACGCGTCGCGGGATAAGGGGTTGTCACTGGTAGTCGCCCCAAGCGCGTCCGATGCTTGGACCATTCCGAGGCGGCCCTGAAGCCTCTTCCGTCTAGCCGTTGGGTCCTTCTCGCCGCATCCCTCGCCTCGCACCCCGATTGCTATGCGGTGAGGCTCCTCGGCCGCCTTGGAACTATCTGTGTATCGGACGCGTCGCGGGATAAGGGGTTGTCACTGGTAGTCGCCCCAAGCGCGTGCGATGCATGGACCATTCCCAGGCGGCCCTGAAGCCTCTTCCGTCTAGCCGTTGGGTCCTTCTCGCCGCATCCCTCGCCTCGCACCCCGATTGCTATGCGGTGAGGCTCCTCGGCCGCCTTGGAACTATCTGTGTATCGGACGCGTCGCGGGATAAGGGGTTGTCACTGGTAGTCGCCCCAAGCGCGTCCGATGCTTGGACCATTCCGAGGCGGCCCTGAAGCCTCTTCCGTCTAGCCGTTGGGTCCTTCTCGCCGCATCCCTCGCCTCGCACCCCGATTGCTATGCGGTGAGGCTCCTCGGCCGCCTTGGAACTATCTGTGTATCGGACGCGTCGCGGGATAAGGGGTTGTCACTGGTAGTCGCCCCAAGCGCGTCCGATGCTTGGACCATTCCGAGGCGGCCCTGAAGCCTCTTCCGTCTAGCCGTTGGGTCCTTCTCGCCGCATCCCTCGCCTCGCACCCCGATTGCTATGCGGTGAGGCTCCTCGGCCGCCTTGGAACTATCTGTGTATCGGACGCGTCGCGGGATAAGGGGTTGTCACTGGTAGTCGCCCCAAGCGCGTCCGATGCTTGGACCATTCCGAGGCGGCCCTGAAGCCTCTTCCGTCTAGCCGTTGGGTCCTTCTCGCCGCATCCCTCGCCTCGCACCCCGATTGCTATGCGGTGAGGCTCCTCGGCCGCCTTGGAACTATCTGTGTATCGGACGCATCGCGGGATAAGGGGTTGTCACTGGTAGTCGCCCCAAGCGCGTCCGATGCTTGGACCATTCCGAGGCGGCCCTGAAGCCTCTTCCGTCTAGCCGTTGGGTCCTTCTCGCCGCATCCCTCGCCTCGCACCCCGATTGCTATGCGGTGAGGCTCCTCGGCCGCCTTGGAACTATCTGTGTATCGGACGCGTCGCGGGATAAGGGGTTGTCACTGGTAGTCGCCCCAAGCGCGTCCGATGCTTGGACCATTCCGAGGCGGCCCTGAAGCCTCTTCCGTCTAGCCGTTGGGTCCTTCTCGCCGCATCCCTCGCCTCGCACCCCGATTGCTATGCGGTGAGGCTCCTCGGCCGCCTTGGAACTATCTGTGTATCGGACGCGTCGCGGGATAAGGGGTTGTCACTGGTAGTCGCCCCAAGCGCGTCCGATGCTTGGACCATTCCGAGGCGGACCTGAAGCCTCTTCCGTCTAGCCGTTGGGTCCTTCTCGCCGCATCCCTCGCCTCGCACCCCGATTGCTATGCGGTGAGGCTCCTCGGCCGCCTTGGAACTATCTGTGTATCGGACGCGTCGCGGGATAAGGGGTTGTCACTGGTAGTCGCCCCAAGCGCGTCCGATGCTTGGACCATTCCGAGGCGGCCCTGAAGCCTCTTCCGTCTAGCCGTTGGGTCCTTCTTGCCGCATCCCTCGCCTCGCACCCCGATTGCTATGCTGTGAGGCTCCTCGGCCGCCTTGGAACTATCTGTGTATCGGACGCGTCGCGGGATAAGGGGTTGTCACTGGTAGTCGCCCCAAGCGCGTCCGATGCTTGGACCATTCCGAGGCGGCCCTGAAGCCTCTTCCGTCTAGCCGTTGGGTCCTTCTCGCCGCATCCCTCGCCTCGCACCCCGATTGCTATGCGGTGAGGCTCCTCGGCCGCCTTGGAACTATCTGTGTATCGGACGCATCGCGGGATAAGGGGTTGTCACTGGTAGTCGCCCCAAGCGCGTCCGATGCTTGGACCATTCCGAGGCGGCCCTGAAGCCTCTTCCGTCTAGCCGTTGGGTCCTTCTCGCCGCATCCCTCGCCTCGCACCCCGATTGCTATGCGGTGAGGCTCCTCGGCCGCCTTGGAACTATCTGTGTATCGGACGCGTCGCGGGATAAGGGGTTGTCACTGGTAGTCGCCCCAAGCGCGTCCGATGCTTGGACCATTCCGAGGCGGACCTGAAGCCTCTTCCGTCTAGCCGTTGGGTCCTTCTCGCCGCATCCCTCGCCTCGCACCCCGATTGCTATGCGGTGAGGCTCCTCGGCCGCCTTGGAACTATCTGTGTATCGGACGCGTCGCGGGATAAGGGGTTGTCACTGGTAGTCGCCCCAAGCGCGTCCGATGCTTGGACCATTCCGAGGCGGCCCTGAAGCCTCTTCCGTCTAGCCGTTGGGTCCTTCTCGCCGCATCCCTCGCCTCGCACCCCGATTGCTATGCGGTGAGGCTCCTCGGCCGCCTTGGAACTATCTGTGTATCGGACGCGTCGCGGGATAAGGGGTTGTCACTGGTAGTCGCCCCAAGCGCGTCCGATGCTTGGACCATTCCGAGGCGGACCTGAAGCCTCTTCCCTCTAGCCGTTGGGGCTTTCTCGCCGCATCCCTCGCCTCGCACCCCGATTGCTATTCGGTGAGGCTCCTCGGCCGCCTTGGAACTATCTGTGTATCGGACGCATCGCGGGATAAGGGGTTGGCAGTGGTAGTCGCCCCAAGCGCGTCCGATGCTTGGACCATTCCGAGGCGGCCCTGCAGCCTCTTCCGTCTAGCCGTTGGGGCCATCTCGCTGCATCCCCCACCTCGCACCACGATTGCTATGCGGTGAGGCTCCTTGGCCGCCTCGGAACTATCTGTGTATCGGACGCATCGCGGGATAAGGGGTTGTCACTGGTAGTCGCCCCAAGCGCGTCCGATGCTTGGACTATTCCGAGGCGGCCCTGCAGCCTCTTCCGTCTAGCCGTTGGGGCCATCTCGCCGCATCCCCCAGCTCCTCGGCCGCCTCGGAACTATCTGTGTATCGGACGCATCGCGGGATAAGGGGTTGGCAGTGGTAGTCGCCCCAAGCGCGTTCGATGCTTGGACTATTCCGAGGCGGCCCCGCAGCCTCTTCCGTCTACCCTTTGGGGCCATCTCGCCGCATCCCTCGCCTCGCACCCCGATTGCTATGCGGTGAGGCTCCTCGGCCGCCTGGGAACTATCTTCGTATCGGATGCATCGCGGGATAAGGGGTTGTCACTGGTAGTCGCCCCAAGCGCGTCCGATGCTTGGACTATTCCGAGGCGGCCCTGTGGCCTCTTCCGTCTAGCCGTTGGGGCCATCTCGCCGCATCCCTCACCTCGCACCCCCATTGCTATGCGGTGAGGCTCCTCGGCCGCCTTGGAACTGTCTTCGTATCGGAAGCATCGCGGGATAAGGGGTTGTCACTGGTAGTCGCCCCAAGCGCGTCCGATGCTTGGACTATTCCGAGGCGGCCCTGCAGCCTCTTCCGTCTAGCCGTTGGGGCCATCTCGCCGCATCCCCCACCTCGCACCCGGATTGCTATGCGGTGAGGCTCCTCGGCCGCCTTGGAACTATCTTCGTATCGGACGCATCGCGGGATAAGGGGTTGTCACTGGTAGTCGCCCCAAGCGCGTCCGATGCTTGGACTATTCCGACGCGGCCCTGTGGCCTCTTCCGTCTAGCCGTTGGGGCCATCTCGCCGCATCCCCCACCTCGCACCCCGATTGCTATGCGGTGAGGCTCCTCGGCCGCCTTGGAACCATCTTCGTATCGGACGCATCGCGGGATGAGGGGTTGTCACTGGTAGTCGCCCCAAGCGCGTCCGATGCTTGGACCATTCCGAGGCGGCCCTGAAGCCTCTTCCGTCT
The DNA here is from genome assembly GCF_030272615.1 of Cryptomeria japonica. Taxonomy (NCBI): domain Eukaryota; kingdom Viridiplantae; phylum Streptophyta; class Pinopsida; order Cupressales; family Cupressaceae; genus Cryptomeria; species Cryptomeria japonica. The sequence goes on along the minus strand of NW_026729050.1, from coordinate 118,960 downwards.
AGCCGTTGGGGCCTTCCCGCCCCATCCCTCGCCTCGCACCCCCGATTGCTATGCGGTGAGGCTCCTCGGCCGCCTTGGAACCATCTGTGTATCGGACGCATCGCGGGATAAGGGGTTGGCACTGGTAGTCGCCCCAAGCGCGTCCGATGCTTGGAGCATTCCGAGGTGGCCCTGAAGCCTCTTCCGTCTAGCCGTTGGGGCCTTCCCGCCCCATCCCTCGCCTCGCACCCCGATTGATATGCGGTGAGGCTCCTCGGCCGCCTTGGAACTATCTGTGTATCGGACGCATCGCGGGATAAGGGGTTGGCACTGGTAGTCGTCCCAATCGCGTCCGATGCTTGGACCATTCCGAGGCGGCCCTGCAGCCTCTTCCGTTTAGCCGTCGGGGCCTTCCCGCCGCATCCCTCGCCTCGCATCCCGATTCCTATGCGGTGAGTCTTCTCGGCCGCCGCGGAACTATACCTGTTATTGCTACTGCATCCTTCGGCTGGTAACCTCCTCTGCCGCCTTGGAACGTTCTCTTTGTCGGACGCGTCGCGGGATAAGGGGTTGGCACTGGTAGTCGCCCCAAGCGCGCCCGATGCATAGACCGCTCCGAGTTGACCTTGCTTTCAGCCTCTCACATGCATAGACCTCTCTGAGTCGACCCTGCAGCCTCTCACGTTTAGCCTTTGGAATCTCGCCTCACAACATGATTGCTATCCTTGATGCATCCCTTGCCTCGAGCCCTGATTGCTTTCTTGGCTGCATCCCTCCTCTCCTCACAGCCCGGTTGTCATCACTGCTTCATCCGTCGCTTCATGCATTCTGGCTGCTGGGCCCTTCCCACCGCACACCTCGATTGCTATCTCTTCTGCATCACACACCCCGATTGCTATCTCTGCTACATCCCTCGGCTCTCACTTCTGCATCCTTCGCCTCCCACCTCGATTGCTATCAATGCTGCATCCGTAACCTCACACCCCGATTGCTATGCGGGGAGGCTCCTTGGCCGCCTTGGAAATTTCTGTGTGTCGGACGCACCGCGGGATAAGGGGTTGGCACTGGTAGTCGCCCCAAGTGCGCCCGATTCTTAGACCGCTTCGAGGTGACCTCGTAGCCTCTTTCGTCCAGGCTTCCTGCCTTCAACGCCCTTTTTACACCTCGATTGCTATGCGCGGGCTCGTTGGCGTCTATCACCTCTCTGCGAAGAGTGGCACGATGATTGTTGGGGTAAATCGTAGCAGTCCGATCTCTGGCCTTGGGCCATTGTGAGGGCTGATCGATTTCCTGTGCGCATCTCGTGTTCGCCCAGTAACAGACTCGACGACTTGTAATCGGTCTTGTTCCCGATTGTTCCTGGAGGTAGTCTTCGGAACTCTTGGATTTGACCTGTCACTCGAACTGTCCTCTTCCGAGGATGCTTGTGTGTGTGTGCTTGTGCCATTTCCTTGGCGGTATTAACGAGATATTAAAGAGCG